>NW_020174698.1:2023837-2105959 GCF_003031525.2 Neophocaena asiaeorientalis asiaeorientalis
ATATATATATATATATACACACACACACACACACACACACACACACACACACACACACAATGGAACACTACTCAGCCATAAAAAAGATAAAATCTTGCAATTTTCTGCAACGTGGGTGGACCTTGAAGGTGTAAGGCTAAGTGAAATGTCAGGTGGATAAAGACATTTTATCATACACTAAGTACTGTATGATTTTACTCATATGTGGAATAAAAATACTCCCAAAATATAAATGACCAAACCAAACAAAAATAAATATATAGATACAGAGAACAGATTAGTGGTTACCAGAGTGGAAGCGGGGTTGAGAGAGGGCAAAATGCGTAAAGGAGCTCAGATGCATGATGACAGATGGAAACTAAACTTTTGGTGGTGAATCTTGTGTAAACAGTGGAGACAGAAGTCAAAATATGTTGCATGCATGAAACTTTAAAAAAAATTTATGTGAAATTATTTTTATTCTAGTGTGTCTTTTATTTCAGTCATTCTACCACTAGAAAGTATTTATTTGAGTGCCCAGTTCTATATATATCACTATGGAGAAATTCAAGAAGTTTAAGAAATGGCCCCAAATCTCAAAGATTTTATAATCTCACTAGCAGACAAATAGTCAGAAAACAATTATAACAAAATATGATTAAATATCAAATGGATGTCAAAGGAGTACAAATAAGGAACTGATTAGGGGTTAATTTGGTCCATGGAGGGAAAAAAAAGCATTGAAGAGTTTACCTTCAGCAAGTCTCAAATCCTGGAAGGTTAGAATAAATTTGCAACAGGCAGAGATACCTGGAGAGATTATTCAAAATGGAGGTAACAGTAGAAAAAAAGGACTACATATTTAAACAGTCAAAAAATAGCAGGCAGTTTTCCAGTTAAGATCGATTGAACACAACATTTCCAAATACATAGAAAGAGGGACAATGGGTATTTTTAGATGTTAAATATATAGCAGAACCCAAAAGCAAAATAGGAAATCTCCACATGCTAGAAACAGGGAATAGAACAATGAATCAGGAAAAAGACAGATTACAGGCCACAAAGCCTGGTGATGTTTTCATGGCCATTCAAGACCAGAATCTGGCCCAGGAAAACGTGTGCATGGCTGGAATCAGAACTGGTCCCTGTGCAAAACTGTCAGAACCCCAGAAAGCAATGCACAAACCTTGAAGACCCCAGAACATCTCTGCCTGCAGACCCAAAGTAGCTACTGGAAATGAGCCAACTGCCCCACCCTGTGGGTGAAAAAGGAGTCTTCTAAGGCTATTAGACCCCCAAGACTGAGCTGCTTATGGGAGTGGGAACTGGATTCTTATTATGGATTCACTCTGAAAACCTAACACACAAAATAATTCAGAACAAATGTCTTGAAAGTACTGATAGATATACCAGTGGAAATCACCCCAAGGTAGTTATCTGGATCTCCAGAAAAGATAATTTCCTCTGAAAAAAATTCATAAACGGTAACCCTAGAACAAAATAGGACACTCAATGTGAAAGACAGTTCATAGAACATGAGGAACTAGTAACAATAGAATAATATGAAAGGGAGTTTACAATAAGTATGTTTACAATGTTTAAGCTATAAAGGAAGAATTGCATCTATAAATTAAAAACAGGAAGTTATGAAAGAAGCTCTAAAAAGTCAAGTAAAAGTATAATCATTAAATTTGTTTTAAATTTCAGCAAATTGGGGCTTCCCTGGTGGTGCAAGTGGTTGAGAGTCCGCCTGCCGATGCAGGGGACGCGGGTTCGTGCCCCGGTCTGGGAAGGTCCCACATGAAAAAAAAAGAAATTTCAGCAAATTGATTATACAGAAGACAAGTCATACTTAAAGATGAATTCAAAGATAGAACAGAACATCTCTCTAGCATGTTGGAGAAAGATAAAAAATGAAGGATATAAAAAAGAAGTCAGGAATCATTGAGAGTCTCATAATTCCCTCTCAGAAATTCCACAGGCATGAACAAAGAGTGGATAGATAATATCTAAGATGTAATGATGGAGAATTTTCCAGAAATAAGAAAATATAAATCATCAGATTGAAAATATCCAGCAAGAATCAAGTAGAATAAATAGAAATATGAGGGGGAAAGATCTAAGTAAGGCAAAAATAATTGTGTCAAATTATTGACACAATTAGTGAGTAATGTGGTTGAAAAAGTCACTTGGGGTCAAATTACAGAGGATTTGGGAACCAGGCTAAGGAATGTCAACTTTATCTTGTAGATAATGGGTGCTATTAAATTTGTGGCTGGGTCACTACAAAAAGAAGTAATGCTTTAGGACATTTGAAACAGGTAGGCTGCAGTGATATTTTCCATTAAAGAAGACCTTTCTATCCAAATTCTTGTTTTATAACTTTTCTATATTTTGTATTTTTATTTATATTTTAAAGGGTCAAAAAGTCTCTCCTAATATTCTGAAATGTTATTTTCAAATATTATGTTTACATGGGATATTAAATTCTAAAAAACAAAAAATCGAAACAATATAAACAAAACCTGAAGAAGCCATTTGGTCTTTATTTATTGACCAAACCTTTTCAAATGAGTCAAGCAGATAAAAGTCTATTGCTTTTTAATAATTTCCACAAAGGGAAACTTTCATTTATGTACTTGTTAAAAACAAGGTTGAGGGCCAAGTGCAGGGCCAAGGTCTGAGGGAACTGAGGTGATGAGCCAGCCCCTTCCCCAAGGTGACTGCTCAGGTCCAGTGAGGAGACAACCAAAACATCCAGTAACACAAAGTGCGGGATATTTGCTGTCAGAGAAGTATGCATTTCGCTGCTATGGGAGCTTGGGAGGAGAACTCCCAACGAAACTAGTGGAGGTGAGGGAGACTTCTAAGAGTAGGTTATGCTGAAGCTGCATCAGAAAAGTTGAATTAGCTAAGCAGACAGCATTCTACACCTTCGGGGCACTGCAAGTGCAAATCGTTTGTTATGGCTGAGGCACAGGTAACAAAGAAAGACATCCTGAAAATGGAGCTGGAGAGAGGGAAGTAGAGGCTGGTCATGAAGTGCTTTCTAAGTGTCATTCTGTAAAGTTTCACTTTATACTAAAGGTGATAGGAAGGCAATAAATGACATGTATATAGAAAGAAGCAGATGCTAGGACTGAATTTGTATTGGAGAATGATCACAATGGAGCAGTATGGAGGGTGGATTACAAAGGGAAGATGAGATAGGGAGACCAATGGGAAGAAGAATAAAATAATCCAAACAAGAAATGATGAAAGCCTCAACTGTCTTAACATTGTAGCTGGAGAGGCAAATGTTTTTGTTTTTGTTTGTTTTGTTTGTAGTGTGGAACTCTCTAGCAAATGATATCTTACGATATGAAACAAGTCACTGCTGAGCTGGTAGAGGCTGAGGTGGAAGTCGTGAGCTGCTCTGCTCCACCCTCCCCTGCATCCCGCAGCATCTCCTGAAGACCCTCTGAGAAACACGGTGTGAAAATGTACATGCACAGAGAAGGAGCATCAGTGTTTTGACCCATTTTATTTAATAAACTCTTCTAGTGTCTAATAATCTGTAGTGTCAAGTTGCTCTTCACTATCTAAAGTAAATCTCTACAAGAGTTCATAAGAAGCCTCGCTTTATTTCTTTATGTATCAAATAAATATTGCACTCAATAAATCTCTCAGTGTATCTCTGGCCTCTGTAACCATACATCAAAACATAGTTAATGATAGCCTTGTTTAAGCAGACATTCTGACCCTCTACTTTCTGAATCAATCTGAGAGTGATGACTCTGGATCCAGATTGCATAAATGATGCAACATTTTTAGATCTCATTTATTCTCATTCTATATCCTCTCTTTTAGAAGAATCATTGGCCTGCTTCTTTCCAATCTCTAGCTATAACTGCTGATTGTGTACAAATATCAAGAGCTAGCCCTGACTCTATTTTGAGCTCCAGACTTGCAGTTACTACCAGACATGTTTAATTAGGCTGCACAGACACCAGTACTGGCCAAAATGAACCTTATCACTGTCTACTCCACATCTGGGCCTCCGCCAGTTTTACTCACGAAGCTGAGCACACTGGCACCACTTATTCCTTACTCAAGAATCATCCTGTACCATTCCTCTCTCCCTCCGCACCAAATTACCTTGGTTGTTGCTTCTACCACCTTAAGACCACCCACAGCTGATTGCCTTTTCTCCAGTCCCATAGCAGCCTTCATGTTGTTATCGGAACTTACTGTGGCAAAGACTGTGGTGCTCGGCGAGCATTCCATCTGCTCTCTTTCATTTCCCAGCCTCCTGTGGCCGGGCAGAGCCATGTAACTGGTTGTGATTGTAGGAAAATGACATGTGTCACTTTCATCCTGAAGCATAAGAGAGCCATTGCATGACGCTTGGTTGCCTGTTTCCTCACTGCAGTGATTGAAAAAGCCGTGTGTTCCAGGTGGTGCAGCCAAAGCATGGTGGAGCCTGAGTCCCTGACTGACGTTGTGGAACAGAGACCCTGAGACCTGTGTAGGGCACACAGAATGAGTGGGTAATACCCTGTGGTTTCACTGAGCCACTGAGATTTAAGCATCGTTTGTTACCACATCATAACTCAGCTTATGCTAACACTTACCAATTGGTCTCCTCATCTTTGGGACAGTCCTGCTTCAATATTCTACACACCCTCAGAAATGATCTTTCTAAAATGAATATATTATCATGTCACAAACACTTCGCCCCCTTGTCCTGCTCGACGACTCATAACACCTATACCACGTATTCCAAAGCCCCTGGCATGGTCTGTGAAGGGCCATTGTCTGCCACAGCTTGCCTTACAGCCTCACCTCCCAATGGCCATGGACATTCTCAGAGTCCAACTACCTGCATATCCTCAAGTGGGCTAGTTCATTCACTTCCGGGCCTTGAAGAGGGCTGCTGCCTGCATGTAACATTCTCCCCATCCTCTCCCTAGTCTGCCTGGCAAACTCCTATCCCTTATTCAGGACTCATTTCAGATACATTTTCCCTAGGGATGCCATTCTGACTCCAAGGGGCTGAGGTAAACCCCACAATATTCTGTTCTGAGCTCCACAACCCATCACACAGAAGCATCGTCCTTTCTTTTCTTTCTTATTCCCTTTATTCCCTGTCCCTCTGTTTTTTTGGGCTCTTCCATTCTTAACACAAATTCCCAGTCACACAAAATTTCTCATAATGAGTGCCATGAAAACAACCTACCAAAAAATGAATTAAACACAAAAACCAATACTAAAGTTTTCACTACCTGCATTTTTCAAAAATGTAACAGGTTGCTTTCCTTTCTTTTCAACTCAATTTATTGAGAATAGGGGATATAGATACCACAGGATAATTTCATATACATTTAGATATTTGGTTCATTTCTTCTTAATGATGAGCAGAATTATATAGAAGGGAACTTGAAGAAAAAGCCATTAAGTTGCTGTCTAGTCTTATCTATCTGACTACAATTTGCTACTGATGTGCAAACAAAGCTCAAGCAATTACCTTTACCAACATCTAAAATTTAACTCTCACAACAATGCTTTTGGCTTGGTAATGAGGAGCATTTGCTTTTTTAAAACTTGAATGTTTTCTATTCTCTTAGTCAGTAAGAAATTTAAAAATAACCTGGTTTAAAAAAAAATAAATTTCATCAAACTTTGATCCATCACAAAAATAGTTTATACTTTGTAATAAACATGCATAGAAAATATGTCTTGGGAAAATTATAAGAAATTGATGAACTTTTGCCTTATTTCTGACTAACCAATTAGTCAGAACTATAACTATAACTATTAAATTGCTTCTTCTTCTGCTTTAATTTTCTGAGCAGGCACTGCTAAGGATTTCTTATCTAGGGATCCTGAAAGTCACTTGCTTTTAGCAGCAAAATGGGAAAACCTCTGAAACTAAAGGCTTTATGGCTTTAAAAAAGTCTAAAGACTCAAAGATCTACGAGTTTAAACATTCTTTATGTTGTTTGAACTTAAAGCAAATGCATACAAAACAAACCTTCAAAAAACTGCAGAGAGAGGGAAAAAACCAATTTAGAAATTAAAATCAGTTGATGTCTAATGATTGGTCAAGGAATCACCTGACATAGTGGTAGGACTAGTTAAAATTAAATCACATCAGAATGTGTGGAAAATTCTAAATTTAATAGAATTTCCCCTTTGTGGGGATGAGGCAGGGCCAGAAGCAGACTCAAATGGTAAAACTGTCCTTCGTACTTCTGAAATTTGATATTTGTCTATTTATTTTTGTAGATACACATTCTTTCTTTCATTAAGTGACTATTGACCAACTGTATTGGACAAAACATTGTAATAGATCCCTTAGCTTAAATAACACCTGACCTAGTTCTAGCTTGAAATTTATAAGAATTTTTAATACATTAACACAGAAAGACTGAAATTCTCAAATACTTCAACTAAGATCATGCAAAAGAATTGCCAGTGACCCCCAGTGATTCTCTTTGCCAGCTCTCCAGGGAATTCCTCGTTCTCCACATCTCATCCATTTACCTATAATTTACAAACCTTCTCATTAGCTTGGACCATTTTGGCAAGGATTTGATTTGGCAGCTTAACGTATAGGCTTTTTCTGCCCTTGAAAATGTAATGTAGTACTCTGTAGCCATAATATATAACCAACTTTCATGATCCATGTGAAATATGTAAGAACAAATGTAAACACGTTGGAAGAAGATGGAAGGGCAGGGGAGTGGAACTGGAGAGAGAGAGAGAGCATATCCACAGCTCTCCTCTCTCATTCTGAAGTCCGGGCACATGAAAGAGCCTTGGGCAGGGTGGGTGCCAGCTGGCCAGGAGCACGTCTGACTGCGGAGGCAGAGGCCACTCCACAGATCTGCATCCTCTCTAATCCCACGGCTCATTACACAGTCCCCTCACTTGGCCTTCCTTATGCTCTGTTTTCCTCACTTCAGTACAGAGGAAGCCAACATTAAAAATGTTTTCTGCATATCACATTAACTTTATTTTATCCTGATTTACACTTCTCTCTCTCTCTGAGGAAAACGGAATGTGGTCTGGATCTCTGATTTGCATCCATTAAACTCTCTGTTCTCTGTCAGGTCACTTAACCCCAGGAAGGTTCATGATAGGTGTATGCGTACTGCTTCATGTTATTCTGAACCTTGTCACCTTCATTTCCTTTTTGAATCATGTTTTGTTGGTTCTACTTCAAATTATGAAATGGATTGCTCCCCAGAGTATATGACATCATGCATTTTTAATGGATGTGACATGGAAATTAAATACTTTTAAACCCTTCTGAAACAGTAGTAAGATGGATCCATTACCACAACGATTCCATTTCTTGTAGAACATTTAATTTAAAAATTTGTAGCAACATGTCAGTAAGTGGCAGGCTTCCAGCTAGTGCTTGTGGAAACCACCGTCTGGAAAGAAATACGTGGACAGTAATGACTGTCACTGTCACAGTCATTACAACGCTCTTGTCAACCTGATGATCCTCTTGTATATGACATATGATGGTTCCCGGAGGACAGGAAACTACCTTTTTCCTTTTCCACAGCCCTAACATCTGGCTCAGGTCTAGAGCACAGTGGGTGCCTGGTAAATGTTGACTGAAAGAATGAATAAGTAAATGATGGAACACATAAAACTTGAATAAGCATTTATGGATGGCAAAAATGACGAAAGACTTTTTTTTCATCTTCTCAAGGCAAACACCTTAATATGATAAAAGGTTTTTTCTTTTTCTTTCAGAAAATAAGAATACATAATTGAATAGTTTCCATCTCTCTGATCTTTCTGGATAAAGTGTCCTTTGGCTACCTCTCTGACCTAATTCCCTACTGCTCCCACTCCTACTCAAAATTAGTTCCAGGCCCCTAGCCTCTTTGCTGTTCCCTGCAAACATGCCAAGAACACTGACACTCCAGAGCCTTTGTTTTTCCCATTCTCCTGTCTGGGGCACTGCTCCTTCCAGTATCTCCCTGGCATGCTTCCTGGCTTCACTCAGGTCTCTGCTTGAGTGAACATCAGAGATGTTGTGGCTAATAACCCTAATTAAAAAGCACACTTTTCCCATCACTTTCTCTATAGTACTTGTTGTCAAGTAACATCGTATATACTTATTTGTTTATTTTCTGTTTCGCCCACTAGGACATTAACTCCATGAAAGCAGAAACTTAACTATCTTACTCACAGTACATCTTCTGTGTCCAAAATAGCACCTGTCAATAAATACTTGGTGAAAGAATAAATAAATTTAGGTCTTGTTCACTTAGCAAGATGTTTAATAAAGAGGTAGCACCTATGGTGGAAAGAAAACTAGTTTGTGGTGAGAAAGATTCAATTCTACCATTCACTGACCAAGACCTTGGACAAGTTATTTAACCTCACTGAGTCTCAACTTTCCTCTCAATAAAAAAGGTATAATAGTTCCTGCATCGAGAGAACATAAGAGAACAGTGGTTTCAGGAAGGATCGAGATAGAAACAGACACGTTTTCCAGAGCATGAAGCCATGAATATCTGGAGGTGAGGAATGCTAAGTTAGGAGTAGAGTGAGATTTCTAAAACTCTGTATTTTATCTATCATTTCGAATCTTATTTCTCAGTTTTCTTCAAAGCGATTATTATACCAAATTAACGCTATTTAATAATTACAGTTTAAAAATTGCAAAGGCATTTAGAAAACCTCAGAATGTCCTTGATTTCAAGAAGTGCAGGACAAAGTTTTCTCTTTGTTGTCTCCCCTGTATGTCTCTAACAACTCCTCTATCGCATTCCATGAGATTCTTCAGGTGCTTCCAGTCAGGGACACCTCCCCCCCACCCCGCCCCTTCTCCACTAAGGCATGGGCATGTGACCTGGGCTGGAAAGTTAGCATCCTTTAATCTGAGACTGACATTAGCATTGACAAAAAGCAAATCTCTCTCCTTCTCTTTCCTTCTGGAAAGACTGCATTCTGGTTGCCATATTTTTCACCACATGGGAAGGACCAGTTTAAGTAGGGACGATGTCAACACAGAGAAGGTAGAGTTGAGAAAAGAGAAAGAAAGCCTTGAGACATCTAAACACGTCTAAGGCCAATTCCACCTTTTATACCCAGATCTTATGTGAGCCAAAAAGATTATCTTTTCTTTAAGCCAATTTGAGTTATTAGAAGCTTAAGAAATACAGGAGCATATGGAGAAAACAGTGAGATTGAGTTTGCTCTGCAGAAAACACGAAAATAAGACGTGATCCAAAGCCCAAAAGCAATAAGGTGGAAAAAGGTTTAACTAATCCCTGCACTTCATAAAACAAAGTCACTTTACCTCCCACACACTCTAAGTCCCTATTGGCATCGTGTTCTTGCTTCTAGCTGCTTGGAGCTGAAGAAATTCCAAATTTCACTGGCCGTTGAGGAGTGATGCAGAGATAGGGGTTCCAACACCACTGCTAGTCAGCAAGAAGGGAGTCACATTCCTGTCTTCTAGGCTTGGACTCTGAATACATTTTTACATGCAATCATTAACACAACAAATAGATTGATTCTGAAATATTATTAGTGCAAGTCAATGGGTCTAGCAAGTAATCAGGTAGTTTACAAACAAATGTTTGAAACATACTACCTTCTAAATTGGGGACCATCAGTAAATTTTACCACTGTAAATGTGTGTGTGTGTTTGTGTATGTCCATGTGATATATAAGTTTAATCGTTCATTCTCAGTTACAAAAAAGTAGCAATTTTCAAAGTGCCTCTGAGACCCCTTCAGAGAGTACATAAAGTAAAACATACTTCCATAATAATTCCAAAACATTATTTACCTTTTTCACTCTCATTCTTTTACAAGTGCACAGTGGAGTTTTCCAGAGACCTAATGATGTGTGATATCATATTAGATTAAATGGCAAAATAGATGAAAATCTACTGTTTCCCACTGAACTGAACTAGCCTGTTGAACTAAAGAGATTTGCAAAATAATGTCAAATAATGACCCTCTTTGAAATTTATAGTTGTTTTAAACAAAATATCTGTTATTTATATTAACATGAAATGGTTTATTGTCATTTTTAAATGAGTAATAAATACATATTTTTTAATTTCTTAGTTTTTAGTTCTAATCTGATAAATATTGATGGGTATAGCCCACATTAATAAAAGAGCTTTGAGGTCCTCAATAATTTTTAAGATTGCAAAGGGCTCCTGAGATCAAAAAGTTTGAGACATTGAAAATAGATTCAGGTAAAATTTGTAATAACTGAATATTGCACAATTTAGCTATCAAATATAAACTCTCTATATTTTTAAAAGTCTGAAAGTTTACTTGTGGTGATTCTCAGAAAGAAATTCTTATTGTAATTTATTAAAATGGGTATTTTACATGTCTATATTGACTTTAAAGTGTCTCTATGAGAAAACATTGATTTGCTATGGCATGTTGTTATCTTTAACACACCTGTACTCATCCAAAAAAGATATTACTGTTATTATCATCTTGCAGATTCAGAGGCTAGGCCTTTTTACCAGTGTCATCTAAAGTAGGTGCTGGCAAATTTTTTGTATAAAGGGCCAGGTTATAAATATTTTCATCTTTACAGGACATGTGATTTCTTCCTCAACTGCTCAACTCTGCCACTGTAGCATGAAAGAAACCATAGGCAATACGTCTAAATGAGTGTGGCCATATTCCAGCAAAACTTTACTTATGAACATTGAAATTTGAATTTCATATAATTTTTTAGGAAATATTATTCTCCTTTGTTTTTTATTCTTTTTTTTATTCACGTCATGAAGTGCTATTCTTCTTTGGTTTGTAATCACTTAAATATTGAAAATCTTTCCTTAACTCATGAGCAGTACAAAAACAAGTAGTGGATTGAATTTGGTCTGCAGGCTGTAGTTTGCCAACTGCTGGTCTGAAGTATGTTCTACAGAACTTTAATCCTTTGAGATCCTCTGTGACAAAGGGTTCCATGACTAAATGAGTTTGGAAAATGTTGCAGTGGAGATTCAAACAATATGCTGTATTTTAAAGCCTCTGAAATAACCTTCAAAAAACTTTTTTGTTTCACTCAAACCTAGTGGATCACAGAAACATTTTTTCAAATAATACTTGTTTAGTGCTCTCAAAATACTGTTCCATAGAATTTACATTGGGAATTACTGCTCTAAAGGATCCCAAACTCAAATGCCTAGAGATATGTTGTATGATACCTATGTATGATACAGGTTCTGTGTAAGAAGATAGGTATTAATCTTTTCACACCTGCTCATTAACATTGCCTTTTAATCATGTGCAAGACAAACAAAATGACCAACAAAACATATCTTCATTCTTTACACAGCCCTGAGGCACCAGTTTGGAACCATTGGTATATTGGTAGTGGAAATGACTTCAATATTTCAAGATTCAGTACACAAGGGAAGGTAGTTCAGGCAAGCTACTTATCTTGTAGCTTGAATGATACTACACACAGCTGCATCCTTATGGAATAATCAGAGAAGGACACAGTAAAGATATAATGAAAGAGGGTATAATAATTGTGCTTTTGCTTTTGCCTGATTCTGTGTGATTTTTAGGACAATATCTCCCAAACTTCAATGTACAAACAAATTACATGGGCTCTTGTTAAATGCATATTCTGATTTAGTAAATCTGGGTGGTACCCGTGTATGTACATTTCTAACAAACTCCAGGAAACACTGGAGATCCTTGGGGTCAGAGTTCAGGAAGGGATTAATTTCATTGCACAAGTGAAACTCAGTGACCTACTGATTGGAAGAATTTGCATGTTCACAAGATCCCCAGGCAATTTATACGAATATTCAAGTCAGAGAAGCACTGCTCTAGAGCCAATTTCCATGAACACATTCTTAGTGCATTGGAAAGTCAGTCCAGCTGTACTAAATAATCTCCACCAGTAGTGAAATATAGTTTGAGTGTCTTTGAATAAGTAAGGAATAAAGAAAAGAAGAATATTCTTCCCTTCTAAGACTCTGTTAAGGGAGCATTGCTTCACCTTGAAAAGTCCAGAAATGATTTATGAGGTAACCCTGGCCTAACATCTAATGAATCCACATTTATATCCAGGAGACAAAAGGGAATACAAACCAAGGGCTCAGAGGTCAGTTATAAAAACTTCTGATATCAGGGATTGGCAAAAAGAACTACATGGTAGAGCCACAAGAAAATCATTTCAAGAATGCTAAGTTTCGATAGAAATATTCCCATTAATGAAAATTGGCAGGATCACAAGTAGTGAGTAATCAGTAAAACTACGCCCTACACCTGCAGCACATCCTTTAGGGAGTTGGCATGAGGTGGTAATCAAAAGCTAGGTTTTTTTTCCCAACCAAAGGTCACCGAATAAGGACACACACCCTAAAAGGCTTAAAGATGTTATACAAAGCACTTGTACAAAAAACAGAAACCATATGAGGATAATTGATAAATATTTGTTGAATGAGCTCAAGAATAGCAGACTTGTGTTCTGAATAAAAGAGTTGTAATTCGTGTGATTGTTGTTCTAATTTTTGGGGTGACAACTGTAACATTCCTTGGACTCGAGAATGCTATATCTTTGCATTTTGATTTGGTGGATGCTGAAAGGGGGGCTTAGGAAGGGTATTATGCTTGTAAACGAAGTATTAAGAATCAGCAAAAAATGTCTGGGACATCATGCTAAGATGCTGGGGGTAAAAAAAGCCATGTTCTTATTGATAAGAATACTGAAATATCAAGAATGGAACCAAGAATATTGATCTCTTGAGAAGCAGTCACTTATGGATAATAAACAAAGGCACCCACTCAAATGAAAGAGAGCAGCACAATTATAATTTAGCTCAGCGTCTAGCCTGGCAGAGTGGTGCCTTTAGAGGCCACTTAAACCCTGTAAAGCTTTCCCTGGGCCATGCATGAAGGAAGAGCATTGGTACATTCCCTTTGTTCACAGACTTAGCTTCCTAAATCACCCAACTCTTTTATTACCTTTCCCCTCATTTATTTTTTTCATCCCCTGGCTTCAGGCCTGACTTTTCCCCCCATCACAATTAAGTTTTTATCCTTACCCTTAGAGCACGTTCTACCTCTTCTGCTCATGACCCCAGTCACCCATGACAGTAGTTTTACTTCTTCATTTTTCCAGTGAATTAATGAACTTCTTTGGTAATGCCTCTCTTTATTTCACCAGCCGCAGTATCCTTTAATACTTGGCATCTGGTCCACCTTCATAAGTAGGGTCAAGGTCTGATCAGAACAGACCACATTGAATAGTCTATTATCCGTGGTTCACCCTGAGCTCTCATTCTGCATCTTTTCTTATATGTTTTCAGTTGTGTTTCTCTTGACTCCACCACTAGATCATTTCTTATATGGGGGGAGGTCTTCTTTTACTTTGTTAACTCTCTCAGAAAGTAGAAATCTTATTTACCAAATACTTCCCAAATTTTTATGGTTGAGTGACTCTTAGGAAACAAGAAATATATATTGAATGCCAACCATAAGCCCAGATTGAAACTAGTTGCAAAGACTTTGGCTAACATGTTCTCTAAACTAGCAGAGAGAAATCATTCATTATGAAACAACATTCCCTTTCATCAATGGCCAACACATTTGTACATTTCTTACCTGGGTAAAATCAGACAAGCAGCTAACTTTAGGCCAATAGATGTATCTTCCTTTTACATTTCAGATGACATGCTTTATACCTATATTTGTTATATAGAACAAAGCCACTGTAACTTAGTTGAATAAAACTATTGAACCTTGCTCATAAAATAAAATAATGTCTGCAGTTATAAAGAGATACCTTTTCTCGATAGAGCTAATCATTTTTACACACATATTAAAAATTTTAAAACTTCAGGGTCAAAAAATTATATTTTCACCCTTAAAATACAAAATGCTATACACAAGGTTTTTCCCTATTGGTCAAAACATAATGAGTCATACAATCTCATTTAACTTCAGCTTATTTTTAAACTAAAGCTAATATTAAACTTACTTTGTGCAAAAGCCAAGCTTTATACAGCTATAACGGCTCTCAATATGTGAATGAATGAAGACAGATTGATAAGGCATACTGCTCACTCATCAAAACTGAGTAAGTTTACCTACTGTGTAATTTTATCCATAATTATAAAATAATTAGAAGGCATATTTAGGATGAAAAGAACCCACTCTAAGATTGTCTTTGAAGTCACTTGTTTTTCTTGTTAATATTTAGTTTTAGTTTGTTATTATAGTTAGATTGGAAGCTTTTGGACATTTGAAAATATTCTTATGGCTTTTGAAGTATTTGCCCTGAAACGTCTGCCTACCGTAATGTAAACAAATTTTCATGGTGGAAGTTACCACTCTTCCCTTCTTCTACTTGGTCTTGCTCTGCCAGCATCTTCCATTCTTCATCCTAGAGAAAACCATAGATATTGAAGAAATCAAAATAACAAAAATTCCCAATCTTTTAAGCATTTACTATATACAGACTTGCAATATCTTAGTGAAAACACAACACAGCAGCTCTATACCCAGTTTTCACCATTGTATGTATAAATAAACTGCAACTCAGAGAAGTTAGCCACTTGATCCAAAATCTCACAGTAAATGATGCAGCAAGTCAGGCTCATATCTGACTCCAAACTGTAAGTATCAATAATAATGACGACAAAAAAACCAACTAATAAATTACTGAGTAACTACCTGCCAGCTACTTTACTAATAAGCATGTCCCAAGATTATATCAAATCCTCACAACAGCAGTATTAGGTAGATTCATTTTAAATCCCAAGTTTGTGGATTTGGTATAGAGAAGTTAAATAGCTTGTCTAAGTCTACAGTGCTGATGAGGGGCAGCACACAGACTTGAATCGAGCTGGTCTGAATCCAGTGCCTACTACTTACTTAATACTCAGTTAGGGACAACCTATTTTAAGAATGTATCTTAAACTATCCAGTCACTGATATTACTCTTATTGATACAATTCATTATGTGTAATATATTGCCAAGAAATTAATGTCTTTGTGTCTGTGTTTATTTGCACTTTTATCCCCTACCGTGCATCAGGAACGCTAGGTTTTGTGGATACAGAAGCAAAAGATACCCTCTCTGATCAAGAAGCTCTCAACGGAGCTGGAAAAGATACAGGCTAATAAATGCTGTTGGAGTAGGTGATAGAACGGCTCTTTTCCTGCAGCAGCACAGAAATGCTTCACAGGAGAGATGACGTTTAAGTACTGTAATAGGTAGAGAATGAGGTAAAATGGCCCAGCCATCCACATTTGGTGTGGAGGATGCTAAGCAGTAGAAACACATGTAAGAAGATAACCTGGACTGTAAGAGAAATAGCAGTTGTCTCATTACTCAAGTGGAAAGTATGTATGACACTGACCCAAGAAATGGGCACGTAAGCAGCGTCTGACCTCAAAAGTTCTTCATCATTTAAAATTAATTAATTATTTCATATAATTAACAAATATTTATTCAATGTCTTCTATATATCAGGAATGATACCCATTACTTAGGAGGCAAGAAAGACATAGTTCTGACTCCCTAACCAGGTACTGTACTATTTGTTACTCTGAGGAGTGTGAAGTTGGGAGGCAGTGAAAGAATTTAAGCAAGATGATATGATTGATTTCACACGTGGAAATAATTATTCCTGAGTAGTGGTCTGTGTTGGAAAATCTGACAAATATTTTTTAAATTAATTATATATGTCATGATTTCTATCATTTTTATTCTTTCCTTTCTCCTACTTAATTTCAGTATAATTAATTTTTGTCTAACTTTTTAAGGTGGAAGTATAGAGTACTGATTTTAAACCTTTCTCCTTTGCTAACATAAGCATGTGAAGCTATAAATTTCCATCTAAGCACTGCTTTAGCTACATCTCACAAATGTATAACGTTTTTTCATTATCATTCAGGACAAAATTACCATCATAATTTCTTTTATGACCCATGGGTTATTTAGAAGTGTGTTGCCTAATTTCCAAATATTGGATATTTTCTAGTTATATTTCTATTATTGATTCTTACTTTAATATAGGTGTGGTCAGAAAAACCACTCTGTATGACTTCAATCTTTGATACTGAGGTTTATATTATGACCCAGCATATGTTTATCTTGATGAATGTTCCATACGTACTTGAAAGAATTTTCTGCTTTTGTTGATTAGATCAAGTTGGCTGACAGTGTTTTTCAAATCTTCTATATTCTTACAGATTATTTTGTCTACCACTACTACTAAGAAACTGTATCACTCAGATTCTCCAGAGAAACAGAGCCACTAGGAGATATATATAAATAACTCGTGTATATATGTATTGGCTTATGCAATTGTAGGGGCTGGCAAGTATGAATTGTAGGGCAAGCCAGCAGGTTGGAAACTCAGGAAGGAGTTAATGCTGCAGTCTTGAGGCAGAATTTATTATTCTCTGGAAAACTCAAGTTTTCTAAAAGCCTTCAGCCATTGGATGAGGGCCCACCCACATTATCAAGAGTAATCTCCTTTATTTAAAGACAATGAATTGTAGATGTTAACTACACCTACCAAATACTTTCACAGCAACCTAAATTAGTGTTTGATTAGATAACTGAATACTGCAGCTTGGCTGAGTTGACACAAAACTAAACATTATATCAACTGTGAATGAAAATTTGTTTTTTTCTCTCTTCGTCCTATCAATTTTTGCTTCATTCACTTTGAAGCTCTGTTATTAGGTAAACGCATGCTTACGATTGATGACTGCTATGTCTTCTTGATTAACTAATCCATATATCATTATGAAATACCTTTCTTTGTCTCTGGTAATACTCATCTTGAAGTCTCCTTTGTCTTATTTTTGTATAACCACATCAGCTTTGAAAAGCTTAGTTTTTTTTTCATGGTACACTTTTTTCCACCTGTTGCTTTCAATGTCTGTGTCTTTTTATTTAAAAGTGTTTTTTCTAAAAGAATATATAGATGAAAATTTTTATACAGCCTGAACATCTCTGCCTTTTGGAGTGTTTAGCAGGAATCTGTTTATATTTAATGTAATTACTAATATGGTTGCATTTTAATCTCCCATCTTGTTGTCTTATACCATTTGACCATTATTCCATTTCTCTTCTTGCCTTATTCTTGAATAAAGTAGTTTTTAGTATTTACTCTATTCCTATCTGTTGACTCTATTGATATGCTTTTTTGTTTTTTACAGATTGCTCAGTCTAGAAATAATAACATATGTCTTCAAAGTTTACCCTCAAATAATACTATGGTACTTGGCAAACAATATGAGAACCTCATAGCTTCAAGTTTATAATTGTAAAAATGTTCCCCTTTTCTGACCTTTGTGCTCTATTTTATTCTACACATGTAATAGACCCAACAGATTGTTATTACTTTTTTCATATAGTCAATATATTTTTGAAGAAATTAAAATACTGTTTTAGTATTTTAATTTTTTACTAAAAGATTGTTTTAGTATTCTTATTTTTAATACATACATTAACCAAATATTTACCCTTTCTGGTTCTCTTCATTACTTTCTGTAAGTCTAGCGTTCCATCTGGTATTATTTTTCTTCAGTCTGAAAACCTTCTCTCAGAATTTTGTGTAGTGCAGGTTTACTGAAGAGATGCTCTCACCTTTTGTCTATTGGAAATGCTTTTGGCTTCTTTTTTTTTTTTTTTCAATTTTTAGGATATTTTTGTTGAACATAGAATTCTAGATTGATTTTTTTCTTTCAGTACTTTAAAGATAGTATTTTATAATTTTCTGGCCTGTAAAGTTGGCCGTCATTCACTGTTTCCATATGTAATGTGTCTTTTTCTCTGCTTACTTTAAAAATTTGTTCTTTATTCTTGGTTTTCTGCCATTTAAGTGTGATATACCAATAAGTGGTTTCCTTTATATTTGTCCTACCTTGGGTATGTATGAGTAATAGGAAGAATTTTTCTAGGAAATGTATTGCACAAATCCAAATACATTAAATAGAACATAGCGAGGAAGATTTTCTGTCCCAGACATTCTACAAATCCAGGTTTATTTTACTAGAGGGTAAGATTCCTACGCTCAATAGGTCTCTGAGAGTCCCAGGTTATAACACTCTTAAATCATGCCGGCCAGAAACTTCTGGAAAACAAAACGCCGTTTTGGAAAAGATAAGACAAACTTTTAAAATATGTTAATCTCTTATATTACCATTAGGAAAATGTGAGGTCAGACAAGTAATTCAAATCAATAATTTGCATATCTGACATTCTTTGGGGGATATTGCTTTGGTTGTCACATATTCATTCCTTGGAGCTGGTGAGAACAAAGCATTACACTTTCTATAACCATAGTAGGTTGTTCTAGTCAAAATATCCTTCAACTGATGCAGTCATGTTCAGGCAACCAGCAGGGAGTTAGTTAGCCATCAGCAGTGGACCGCCACAGTAGTGCATCAGCCTGGTGTGGTGTGTTGAAAGAAAGAGAAGACTAAATAGGGATAAAAACTTTGAAGACCTTAAAAGCACATTCTTTCCTACTTCTGATTTTGGATTCCTCTCTGATAAATACCTATCCTGCTTTTCAAAAATATGGTGGGGGAAAAAAGCCCTCACAATTCACATCAGGAGATTAATTTTTAATCTTTATACTTAAGCAATAATTGATCACATCTCGACAACTTTTCTTTTGCCATAACTAGTCAACCTAAGTGATTTCAAGCTGAAATAACAATATTCGTTAATTTGTCCAGAACTGCTAATTAATTTTTTCTTAAGTCTTGACATAAATCCAGTCTGCAAGAACTAAAGCCAAAGTGTACATCCTTTGAACCCTGGATGAACAGTTCATTTACATCTGGATGTTCTGATTGAATTTGAATAGTGTGTTCTTGTATCCCAGGAGAAAAGAGCTAAGTTCATGTCTATGCTGGTTTGTATCCAAACAGAAAAGAAAATAAATATTCATTTTAGCATATAAATTATACATTTGGGTATTTTTCTTTATAGGAAATACTGATTTCAAAATGTCATTTTCTAGATAGTAGTAAGAGAAATAAAACTGTAAAAATGATCTTTCTATTTTCCTTGAACTTTTCAAAATTATGCCCTGCAATAATTAATGGGTATACTGAAATACTGAACAGCTGCAATGCTAATCTCAAATCAATATTTATATTTCCTCTTACAAATAAGTGAAATGATTTTTCATGCCAATAAATTGAAGCCACAGATAATTATTTTTATAACTTAAAATTTCATGTTGTTTTTTAATTTGCTGCATATCAAAATGTATTTTATCACATAAAACTTGTAACGCACATGAGATTGTAAGGTAGACATCACTTTTAAAAAAGTTTCAAATGTTAAGCAACTTGCTTACTATAAAACGTCTAATTAATTTACAAAACCAAAATAAAAATTCAGGTTTCTTTTATGTAATGGTTATGGTAATTCTATTCCTAAAGATGAGAGCTGTAGCAAAGTAGTGAACTTAAATATTCATTCATTTACTCATTTACCCCACCAATTGTTTTTAGCATGTTTTAATGTTGGAGATAAGGTGGTAAACACAACCAATACATTCTCTGCCTTCCAGGAGAATTCAGAGTTGCCTCGGGGATAGAGAATAACCAACAAATCGTGCAATTAGCTGTGTAATTAGAATTGTTGTAAGTGAAATCAGGCAGAAGTACACAGTCCTAAGGAACTTCCAGCTTCTCTGGGGGAATGACATTACAACTCAGATCTGAAGGATGAGTAAGAGTAAGATGAAAGGAGTGGGAGGTATTTAGGCAGAGCGTAGACGGCATGAGCTCGGCACAGTGACTAACTAGAAGGAGCCTCTTCTAACAGGGAATTTTTAGGTCTACACGAGTGGAATGCAACAAGAAGGGATAGATCAGAAGTGATGCCTGTGAGGTTAGCAGGCGCCAGATCTTACACGTCACTCTAAGTCTTATTGGGGTTTTGGTTTTTATCTTAAGAGTGATGCACAGGTGGTTATTAAAGAATCTCAAGCAAGGAGAGGCATGATAAGGTTTTGCATTTTAAAAATCACCATATTGGCAACATAGTGGAGAATATACTGGACAGGTTAATAGTGGATGAGGAAGACCACTGACACGTGTTCTGGAAATTCAGCCCAGAAACAGAGGGGGAATCTGATGAGGGGTGGCAGGGATAGAGATTAAGAACATTGTCCAGTTTAGTGATATTTAGGAAGTAGAATCAACAAGAATTGGAGATTGGCTAAATATGGAGGTCAAGGAGATTGAGAAAAGAATGATGCTCAGGTTGCTGATGTATGCAATTAGTGGATAGTGGTGTATTTCCCACAAGAGTAGGAGCGGCTCACAGTTTGTTTTTTTGAGTGTTGGGGGAAAGAGAAGAGACATAATTGGGAATTTGGGTTTTGGCATATTGAGTCTGATGTGCCTATGAAATGTTCAAGTGCAGACAGTGAGTAAGCAATTTTATACACCCAGAAGTAAGAAGAGGCATGAGAAGTGAAGCCTGTGAGCAGGTGAGATTGTCTCAGCAGGGTTTCTCAATAGATCTGCAGAATCCTAGGGTCTGTGAGACATCCTGTGTGAAAGAATGACTGTAAAAATACTGTCAGTTTTTGAGCTTCATGTGTTGCACGATGTGATGGGCTGTGACTGAGCATTCCTATCAGCAATTTTGTTAGCGAATTTTTGGCCCCATACAGCAGTCGGCAGTGGGACAGTGTTCATCGGGATGAGTCCATGCTCAGGTTTTGATGCCAAGTTGGGGAGGCTTTTGAAGTCTGATAGGTGCTGTTGTTACACAAAGTAGAGGAAGGTAGGAGAATGATGTCAACCTCTCCTTCTCAAATTATCTTCTGCAACTCCCTTTATGCACAGCCAACGAACTTAAAGCAAATAAGCTTTACTGATGTAACAGAAAATCAGAGGGAAATTCTCATTCTAAAGAGCACACTTCTACACACCAACAGTAATGCGCCTCCTGCTTGCTCTCATAGTAAAGGCTGCAAAATGTGGGTTACGTTGGTTAAAAGTAAATTGTATTGTGAGGTTTTCGCACTTCTCGAGATTTTCTCACTTAGTAGTTATCGTGCCTTTCTGTTTTATATTTTATTTGTATTTGTGTTTCACAAATATGCCTGATGGTTAGGAAGAGTGATTTCTGAAGATGAGGTATGAGACGGAAAAAGAGGCTTCTAGGCTTAGGCCTATGGACAGTTTTGATAAAGTTAATGATGAGCAGTTACAGTCTTCTGGGTCAATTCACTGCACGAGCGCAGCAAGGGACCCAAAGGAAGATCACCTTCACAACAAAAGCTACTTAATGAGTTTTATACATCCCAGCTGTCCTATCCGTTGTATACAATCTGTGGCAAACAACTAAAAAGGCAGCAATAACTCTGGCAAAATTGAAAAGACAGGCACAAATCACAGCCATTTGACAAGGAAAGATGCAGTTTGAATCTGAAACAGGATAAAGATTTTGGTTGAAAAAAAGTCACATCCAGTGAAAAGGCTCTGGAAGCAAATTATTTAGGAGTTATGAGGAGCATAATTTGTAACCTAAAAAAGGAAAAGTTGCATAGTTGGTGGGAACTTAATATCGATAGCAGGTAAAGGTATAGTTAATAAAATACGAGGATGGGATTCCATAAAAGAAATTGACAAAGGTCCACTCTCAGCTAGTAGGATATGTTGACACGCTGATGATACGCTACTCGATGCTAAAGAGGTTTTGTATAACTGGAAAGCTGGTAACAAGAGCCTCTCCATCCATCTATTATCTTGATGATGAAACAAATCTCACCAGAAAATGTCACGTCGTAGAATTTGTAAGATTTGTAAAAGATAGTGAAATTCCAGAAACTTTTTTCTCCTACAAAATGCTGCCCAAAACAAGGACAAGATATAGTTGATGTTTATGTTCATAACTGAAAACAGAAGTTCTATTTCACAAGAATTGCATTGGCATCTGTATTGGTGGTGCTCCCCAGAAAACTCACATTCACACTGACATCACAGTACCCTGATTTCTTTCCAGAGAGCTACTAATGTCAAAAACTCTTGAATAAAATGAAAAAAATGTCTGGGTGATACTACAAAAATGGTTATTCAACAAAGACAGGTTCACTTAAGTTAGTTTTAAGACAATCTGAAAACCTGGAAAGGGAGAATCAACACCTTCTACATACAGAAATCCAGGCGGTTAACAGAGAAACAGTTCTCAGCAGGGTGTCTTAGCTGAAAGGGAATTATTGGAGCACTTTCCAGATATTGATACAAGGCCAGATTTTGCTGACTGTTTTGAAGACAAAGAACGGCTGCAGAAACTAGCCTACTTAGCAGACATTTTTCATCACATTATCCATTTGAACAAATCTTTGTAAGACCCAGGATTTTTTTTTTATTGCAAGTGACAAGATTCCTGAATTTAAAAGAAACCAAGTCTCTAGAAAAAATATATATTGCAAAAGGAAATTTTGAAATAATTTAACTGCTACTTGGGTTTGAGGCAGAGGGTGATACGAACAAGTCTCAAGACATATTGAAAACCATCTAGAGAACTTTGGAATATCACTGCAAGTATTTTCCCTTTTAATCCAAGCAGATGGCTGTATTAGGGACCCTTTCTTTAGATTTCCTTCTCAGTATGAGAATTTGAGTTTGAGAAAGAGGAATAACTTGAGCTGAAATTTGCTTATATACTCAGGATGATATTAATGCTCTGCCTCTAGATGAGTCCTGGATTTCCATGGACACGGAGTATCCTGCCACTTAGAGGGAAGCAATGAACATTTTGCCATGGTTTCAACTTCTTTCATTTATGAGTGTTTCTTATTTAACCAGCATCAAAAACAAAGACAGCAGTCATCTAATTACAGTTAATAATGAAATACATGTATGCTTGTCTCAAAAATTTGACCCAGAATTGTGTATTTTTGAGGCAGAATTGTGTATTTTTGAGGCAGAATTTCACATTACATATGTAAATTTCATTCTTTCTTTTCTGTTTAAATAATTTTTTAATCCAAATACAGGCCTTTAAAGAGATCAAGAAACCAACACATCGCATAATAATATTGTAACTGCTAGGCTTATATTTGAACCTAATCATGTCACTCAGAAAGAAAATATTTTGTCAAAGTCTTATATAAAATATTTTGGGTTTCATATACATATCCTAAGCTACATTTTATATATATTGCTTTGGCTTATGATTTTAGGAAGTTTACTATTCAGCATTGACAATAAATCTTTGTGTTGTAAATAACAAAAGAAAAAGAAAAAACTAAACTTTCCTCTATGACCCTTCAAGTTGATATCTTCAGTGAGAAAGGCAACTGCACAAAATGAATAGGCTGATAATAAGTTGGTCAAAATAAACATATCCATAGAAAACTATCATTCTCTCCTCAAAGAGAATTAACATTATTATTGGTTTATTATATCTACAACTTACTGATCATGAATTTACCAGGACATGTAGGAATAATAATTTTTATGTTGGGATTCCCTCAGACCAGAAAACTATTGAATAAGGTTGGTATTGGGAAAAGAGAAGAGGTCTAGAATTAAAGCTTGAAGTTCAGTGTTTACAGATCAGATGGATGAAGATTCACGGTTAAAGGCTAATGAGGAGCAAGTAGAGAGTTAGCTGAAAATCTGAGGCTCTAGTTTCATGGGAACCAAGGCAGTAGAGGTTTCCACCAGGATGGAATGATTATTATACTTTGGTAGGAGGTCAAGTGATATGAAATGTTAATAATGTGTGCTGGACTTAGCATTGATCAGAGAAGTGATTAATAACTTTACCCTTTCAAACCCTCTTGCACTGTTGGTGGGAATGTAAATTGATACAGCCACTATGGAGAACAGTATGGAGGTTCCTTAAAAAACTAAAAATAGAACTACCATACGACCCAGCAATCCCACTACTGGGCATATACCTTGAGAAAACCATAATTCAAAAAGAGTCATGTACCACAATGTTCATTGCCAGGACGTGGAAGCAACCTGAGTGTCCATTGACAGATGAATGGATAAAGAAGATGTGGCACATATATACAATGGAATATTACTCAGCCATAAAAAGAAATGAAATTGAGTTATTTGTAGTGAGGTGGATGGACCTAGAGTCTGTCATACAGAGTGAAGTAAGTCAGAAAGAGAAAAAGAAATACCGTATGCTAACACATATATATGGAATCTAAAAAAAAAAAAAGGTTCTGAAGAACCTAGGGGCAGGACAGGAATAAAGACGCAGATGTAGAGAATGGACTTGAGGACATGGGAAGGGGGAAGGGGAAGCTGGGTTGAAATGAGAGTAGCATTGATATATATACTACCAAATGTAAAATAGATACCTAGTGGGAAGCAGCCGCATAGCACAGGGAGATCAGCTCGGTGCTTTGTGACCACCTAGAGGGGTGGGATGAGAGGGTGGGAAGAAGACGTAAGAGGGAGGGGATATGGGGATATATGTATAGTATAGCTGATTCACTTTGTTATACAGCAGAAACTAATACAACATTGTAAAGCAATTATACTCCAATAAAGATGTTAAAAAAGAAACTTTACCCTTTCAGAGGAAGGTTAATTAACAAATGTGAGCTAAGGAAATGGAACCACTGAATAAAGACAACTGTTTTCTTTCTATGCTATTTGTTGTGTGCAGGTAAAGGTAAAGAATGCTGGGGTTGTAACTGGAGGGAATGAAGAGACTTTTTAAAACCAAAAGACTTGTACATGTTTAAATGCTGACAGGAAGGATCCATTAGAGAAAGTGAAAAGATAGGAGAGAAAAAGGACTATAGAGGACAAGAAAAGAATGGAATTCTGAGCACGGTGGGAAGACTGGCCCTGTGGCAAGGAGGGTCACCTCTCCACAGTGGGAGAAGGAGGGAACAGTGGGTACAGAGGAAGATAGGCTTGTGATGGGGAAGGAGGGTTAGGGTTAGCAGACTGGAACCCCATCTTTTTAACTTTTGTTTTGTTTTGTTTTTGTTTTTTTTTTTTTGCGGTACGCGGGCCTCTCACTGTTGTGGCCTCTCCCGTTGCGGAGCACAGGCTCCGGACACGCAGACTCAGCGGCCATGGCTCATGCGCCCAGCCGCTCGGCGGCACGTGGGATCTTCCCGGACCGGGGCACGAACCCGCGTCCCCTGCATCGAAAAGTGGACTCTCAACCACTGCGCCACCAGGGAAGCCCTCTTTCTAACTTTTAATTTGTGCTCTCTCCATTACATAACAACGCCTAAGTGTAAACTAAAAATGAAACTTTCAGGTTTGAAATAACTGCATTTTACAACATTCATATCCCTCGCCTTCCTTTCCCTCCTTACCCCCTCCCACTATCCTTCTCTGCTCCCCCTGTCCCCAAGGCACCAAGCACTCTGAAGTCTCTTAAGGTTGTTAAATAAGGTCAACAAGTCAAAGCCCTTTGTGGATTTCTGTAGTGATGGACATATTTGCCAGGAATCATAACCACAATCAGGCTTTGAATAAGAACAGAATCTATATGCCACTGCTCTTATCAGCCCTTCAATTAAAAAGGGGGGGGGAAGCTCTGAATTGAAGCACGTACATGTCGCTCCCCATTCTAGCACCATTCTAATTTCCTGAACCATGTCAGTGTGTATTATGAAAGCTCTGGCATTTAGAAGGTATCTGGTAAGGGAAATTATTTGTCCTTTTGAAAGAGGGTAGGTAGGGATACGGAAAGTTAAAGATTAATTACTTCTTCCAAGCAGGACAAAACCTGGGCTACTATTCAACTCCTCACTTTAATTCTGATTCTAAATTAGCTTTTAAGATTTCAACAAAGTGGACAAATAAGTGATTATGGTACAGCACAGGGATTAAGAAATCATTTGTTACTCTCGGATGCTTAACGTAGAAAACAAGTTCCTCTAAATGAGACTGGGTACCAGAGAAACAGTGTCATTACACAGAAATACTTTTGACCTATAGAATTTTACATTTCCATGGCCACAAAATTTCTAATCAGATGTAAATAAAATTTTTAAAGGCATTCATTTGTTTATACATCTAAAACTTTATATTCTATTGCAAGCTCTTTAAAGCAGAACTTGCTTTTTAATAAATTGAACCATATGAAATTTTTTATATTTTAGGCAATAAAAGCTGAAGTATCAACAGTTGCATAGGATTCAACCTAATATCACAAGCACCTGGCACGTGATAGTCACATGATAAATCCGTAAATGAATGGATGAGTCTGAGAATTCAGGCATGTATTCTACTCCATGTGGGAAATGCTTTATAGAAAAGGACATCATCAGCAAGTCAACATCAAATATTCAACAAAACAGTGTATTATTGCAAATTAACTACTACGCAAACACAAAAACTCATAATAATCCAAAGAGTTCTTGACAGTTTCTGATAGTGTCGATGAAAATCAGCTGGGGAGAGTCCAGAGTAATCACTTGGTTGACACTCTAGAAATGCCATTATTGTAGAGGTCAATGAAACATTAGCCAAAGGGAGAAAAATCCGTGCTTAAGGATTTACCTTCAATTACTGAAAGTAACTTTGTTTTTTCCCCCAATTTCATTTTCAAATGAAAGGAAAATAAAACAGCAGGAGAAGTCTATGAACCCTAAAATAAACAAAATTTAACTTTCCAGAAGGAAATGTTTAATTTAAATTGGAAATATTATTCTACATCTAATGACAGCTTTTAATTTAAACATACTTAATAGGAATTGCAGTTTTCAAGCAATTTGAGAACTTAAGCTTTAGGACTAGCTCCCAATCTAAACTGCAGAGCACCACCCCTCCAACACACACACACAACCCACTCACTCTCACATCACCCTACATTATTTTTTTATAGATGTATCACTAAAGAAATATTTGTTGACTAAATGGGTGGATTTATTCATTTTAAAAGTTATTTATTGAGCCCCTCTCATGTGAAAATAATCATCTCTGTTTCTTAGTCATAAAACGTTTTTAGCAGATGAAAGCTCTAATTCAGAATGCAGAAAATCTTTTTGTCCCTTCGATATCCTTGTGTTGAAAATATAAACTGCATCATGTAATAAAAGCTGATTATATTAATGCTATATTTTGATGAAGCCATCATGAATTATTCATTTTAATAAAAATTTCTAAAAGTCATGTGTGTCCATTTTTGTAAGCAAGACTGTGCCGAGATGCCTCAGTAACTCCTCTAGGTCACTTTTGAATCTGGGCCTCCACAAAATATTACGGGCACCGTGCTAAACATTGTACATACCTCATCTCATGTAATCCTCACAAGAATCCTTGTAATATGGACTATTACTTACCCTCATTTAGCTCATGAGGAAATTGAAGCTCAGAAAGATGAAGTAACTTTCCTAAGGTGACATGACTAATCGGTGAGAGAACTGTAACTCACATCCACGCTGCATCCCAATTCCTGCCTTTAATCTTTATATTATATGACCTCTTACTAGGATAAAAGAGAGAGATGTTTAAATAATTGAAATAATTATAATTATTGTTTAAATAATTGAAATATATATTTTTTCCTATAGCCTCACTCTACTTATTGCTATATGGTGTTTTATACCATGTTTAAGAACCTCAATGGTTTACCCAAGTTCCTGAGCCCTATTCACAAATCATTCTCTCTGCCTCACAGCTATGGTCTACAGCAGTTCCCTTTAACTAGAATGACTGCACCCTTCTCTCCACCTAAAACATAATGTCATTCTGTTTCTCCTCAACTCTTCTCAAGACTCTCCCCAGTGAAGAGATTCCTGAATAGCCTTACCTGAGTCCAGAGCAAAATAATGTCTGCTTATCACTACTGAGCCCACCACACTCTAAGGCAGCAAAGGCTGGGTCTATTTCTGTTTGTCTCCCCTGACTGAGTCTGTAGTTGTCCTCTCTATTAAACTGTATCCTTGAAAGTAAATACTCTGCAGTGTGTTCCCAGTAGTTCTTAATTGAGTTCAGACTGAAATTTGACAAGTGATTGTGTCATTCTGCTGAAAAGCAAAACTCTGTTGACAAGGTTACCAAATCCCTTCCCACTTTGGCTGTTTGCTTTTACTGGCTGCTCCACAGCCCTGTGCCACCTCCAAAACCAGGAAGCACATGGTTTTTCCTGTCCCTCCTGCTACCTTGCAGGAAATTCCTGGCTTTGGGTCATCTGGCATACATTGGCTGGACATGCTAGCAGAAGAGACAGAGGAGGAGCTGACAGCAAATCTAGACAGTGGAGGGACTTTTGCCTGGCCAGGTGTTTGACTTTCTCTACTTCCCTTCGGCTGGCCCTCCTGAAAGTCATGTCTACAGCTAAATAGTGATCTTGTACACACCAGTGTAGATTTTACTAGTCAAGTTAGATATGAGGTCTAAGATTAAGTGATATGAAATACTTCCACTTAAAACGTTCATTTCTTCTTAAAATTCTTCAATTCTAAATTATCTTCCTCCTAAAATAACGAATTCTTTTATAACCAACAGGAAGATCACTTCCACTTTTCCATTAGAAAATAACATAAAATTCCAACTCACTTTAACTCTATATCCATCAACAGAAGGAAACTGTTCACAGAAAGAAAGCAAATTAATTTGGAGTCATAGAGGGAAGAGTAAAATAGCTAAAATTTAAATAAAATAGCTAATATTTATTGTGTGTTTATTCCTGTGCCAGTTCAGACCATCTAAGAAGCAGACACCAAGACAGGATAAAATGGGAAAGGGATGTGCTTAGGGAAACACTTGTAAAAGAAAGAAGCAGAGGAGCTGGTGAGAACCTAGAGGTTCTAGGTTATGTTGCAGCTTCTTATACTTTTCTTATTTAGACCTGAATGGAATTGTCTGAGTTTTGACAACTTTAAACTTATTTCTGGTTATTTTATTTTATTTCTGATTAATCAAAAAATAGCTAGTTAGCATGCCTTAAAAATTAGTCATGGCTGACACTAGCATGTGAATTTTTTATTGTAATTTCAAAACTAACATCAGTACTCAGAAAATCATAGGATGGAAGTAAGTTTGAGTGCCTGGGACCCTCAAGGTCATCAGATCCAGCTTTCCACCCAGACAGACATGGTCGTTCAAGTTTTCCCTAAACACTACCCTTGTGAGGGAGATAGCTTCATCACAAAGCAATCCAATTTATTACTAGAGAACTTTAATCATTAGAAAGCCCTCTTTTATTTATTTTTATGTAGGCTTTAGGAAAATCTTATAACCTTCCCCCTAGAGCTTCAAGAAGAGATATTAGAAGAAAGTTACTGGGAGCCTCCTTCTTCTCTGGCCGGGGATAATAAGCCCTAGCTCATCTTACAATTTTTTTCCATAATACTGTTTCCAGAATCATAACCACTTCAGTCACCCTCCTCCAGATGCGCTATTAATTTTCCCATATCCTTCCAAATATATGGCAGCCAGAACTTGATTGTCCAGCCAAATGAAGTGACTAGTGTTGAATACTGTGGGATGATCTAGTCTCTGTATTTCTCCTAATGAATTAGATTTTGGGCATCATATGTCACAGCATTGCTGCATGTTGAATTTGTACTCGGTGAAAGCCTCTAAACTATAAAACTATAAAATTAAATCCAGATAGAATCCCAAAGATGGTCTTATCCCACATCCTCTTTCTCAGATAGGGAAATTAAGAATCTGAAAGATTTTGTGCCAAGAGTCACACAGTTAATTTGTGGCAGAATCAAAATTAGATCTAAAAAGTCCTAACGTAATGCTTCATTTCACTTTTTAAAATTGTATTTTCATGCAGAGTGCTAAAGTGCAAAATTTTACGCTTATCCTGTGGCATGTGATATTTATGGCTTTGTGGACTCCATGAAATCTCCAGTCACAGGCACCTTTTTAAAGATAAAGTGAACGCAAAAAAAAAAAAAAAAATCATCTGGGCTTCCCTGGTGGCGCAGTGGTTGAGAGTCCGCCTGCTGATGCAGGGGACACGGGTTCATGCCCCGGTCCGGGAAGATCCCACATGCCGCGGAGCGGCTGGACCCGTGAGCCATGGCCGCTGAGCCTGCGCGTCCGGAGCCTGTGCTCCGCAATGGGAGAGGCCACAACAGTGAGAGGCCCACGTACCACCAAAAAAAAAAAAAAAAAAAAGATTAAGTGAAGAAAATTGGAGAAAAGGTAGTGAAAAGCCCTGAATCTTTGTATTAAAATGGTTTTCTGGTGGGAAATGCTGTTTAGTTCCAATCACCTCTTAAGGGCAGCCCTGTGTACTACTCTGCCTGGGCCAGTCCCTTGGTCTTGCCTAATTTCTTGATCTGACAGCAAAACACCTAATATTAGATAACACTTCTCGCTCACTTGTTAAACACTGACCATCCTTGTCTTCATCCAAGGCATGTATGCCACCTTAGAAAGGACTCTGTTTCTGTTCATCTTTGAGTCCTTAATAACCTCACCTACTCACTTCATTCAGTTGGAATCTCAGCAATGACTGAGCATGACTTTTTTTGTTTGTTTGTTTTTGTTTTTGTTTTTGCGGTACGTGGGCCTCTCAACGTTGTAGCCTCTCCCATTGCGGAGCACAGGCTCCGGACGCCCAGGCCCAGCGGCCACGGCTCACAGGCCCAGCCGCTCCACGGCATGCGGAATCCTCCTGGACCAGGGCACGAACCCCCGTCCCCCGCATCGGCAGGCGGACTCCCAACCACTGCGCCACCAGGGAAGCCCAGCATGACGTTTTATTAGTTCACTCCACCTTCCCAAAGCGCTGAGCCTCAATCTTCCCCAGTAGAATCTCAGAGTTTGGCACCCTGAGTTCATCTGTTCATCTCCACCTATTCATGTCCATCTACATTTTCCCAATTACTTGTAGCATGTCTACTATGTAAAGCACATATTAGCTGTCATCTTATTAATTTAGTACCTGTCTTGGCTATTTAAAACTATTGTCAAAGCTACCAATTTCTTCCAAGTAATATAGAAGTATATATTAAATCAAAGAAAACCAATGTACTATGTATACATCTTAAAGGTATAAATAATCAATCTTTTGCATTCGACTGTAAGTATTGATTTGTAAAGTATTTCATAGTACTCTGGCCAGAGTTCCTTGCTCTAAGATACTGACTGGACCCACCCTATAGTAATATGGCCTGCAGAACCCATAAATTAAGCTGTCAGTACCTAATTCTCAGTTGTTAACTCAGTGATTTCATTTTACCTACTGTGTGATTGTTATTCTAGTTTCTATTCCTCCTTATATCTATTCCTAGCCCCTTACCAAGAATAATAAGGAGATTATTTTTTTCCATATTTTGTGACAACTATGATTGAGAAGAAGAAAGAAAACTACCTGGATAGCACTACCTCTCTCTACAGCCCCTCTTCCCTGCCTGTCTATCAAGGATTAGGAGAGGACAAAACTATGAAAAAAAGAAAATCATTTAAAGATTGCTTGGCAGCCACAATGAACCATGGCATGTACTTCAGTTCTCTTTCTTTCATTTTTCCATTCATCCATTTATCCATCCAAAAGCTAACATGCAAAAACACTTTGGGAGCCCCTTCTGTGGTCTCAGCTCTTTGACCTAGTTAATTTAAGGGAATATCAGGGTGATATAACCTTTAAAGGCTCTGAAATTTAGCAAAAATTCACATGAGAATTATGAGGGTTGTGCCCTTGGTTTTAGAAAAGGTGGTTCCTATGAAACCTTTGAATTACTGGAGCCTGATGTAGTTAGTAATCTCAGCTCAATGCACTCTGCATTTGGTTGACATTGCCTGGTACACCCTGATATGCCCTCATTTTGACTTGGCTGATCCTCTAGATAGAAGCTTTTCTACCCCACACTAGCGGTCCCTAGGAATCATGAAAAAGTGTTCAACTGGTTTGGGGGAAGTCAATCAAACATACTAAACACAAGAATTACAGAGGCACTTGCCACTAGATGAATTCTGAAATCATGAATCTAGTTAATTATTACTGGTTAATTACACACTTACTTTTGCAACAGCTCGAGGCAGTCTAGTGCAGGGCAAAGAGCTACACTGCCTGCATTCAAATCCCAGCTCTGCCACTTACGTGCTGTAGGATCATGTACAAGGTTCTTAACATTTCTCTCTCTCAGTTTCTCTAAGACAAGGATGGTAATAGTAATAATTATTATTATTATCAAGAGGATTATTATGATAATAATTATCAAGAGGATTAATAAGTTGATACATGCAGAAAACTTAAATAGCATTTGGTAAATATTATGTGTTGATTATTATAATTTAATCTAAATCTGCTAATCATAAAAATATAAACATACTCCATTACGTTTCAACACTGTAGCTAGTGAATCCTGAATAATAATACTGATATACTATCCGTATGTCTCTGGTTTATAATTCCTTGATCTATCTGACCCCAGGCCACACTCAATGTGACAAACCAAAGGATTTTCTCCTGTTGGTGAAACTCTGCCATCAGGCCAGTGAAGGCACTAAATAACTGAAGCTGCTGTTACCTGAACACAGTGTTTATTATTGTGTATAAACTTGTAGGCATATAAATGTCTCTTCTTTCAGGGTTGAAGTCTCCAACTTCAGTGGTAAGTGGGGAACTGAGGCAATCATCTAAGTTTCGCAGAATAGTGAAGGGCAGATGAGAGATGTGAGTTTTAATTAGCCTATTAATACTTTCAACGTTTTCCCTCACTTGAACATGGAGACCATTCTGGGCAAGCTTCGACAAACATTCACATACTCATAACAGCAATTAAGAGAAACCATTTAAAACATGTTGGATTAAACTAAAAACCTAAAATAAACAAAATCCCAACCACTACCTTGAACCTACAAGCAATAGTTAATTATCCTTCAGAATCCCAAGTGATGTATAAACTTAAAGCAGAGAGCTCACAAGAACCACAATAGAAAGGAAACAGCTGGTTAGCAGCTGTACAATAATACCAAAGGTCAGTTTTCATAAAAAAGAAAAATAACACTTTCAGTTAGAACCCGTAAGCTCAACTTCTTATCCCTGGTTATTCTGTGGCTAAACAGGAAGGTTCTCCCTTGTTTTACTCCCTTCACGTTTGGATCCAATCCTACAGCCCTAGATTAAAGGCAAAGAAAAGACGTGAGTTTCAGTCACGTTATCTACTTTCTAAATCTAAATTCAAAACTCATATTCATTCAAAGTAAATATGCACAGCACATCACGAGAGAAAGTGTTTTGTTCAGGGAAACCCAAAGACAGCATGTTAATTATAACTTGTATTTACACAGCACCTAACTTAGGAGGAGTTCAAAGCAAACGCACGTGTGGAAAAGGTTAAACCCACCAGCCAAACAGGAAAGCTGTGGAGCTTCTTTTCCATTCCAAGTCATCCATATAAGGTGGGGTTTCCTTTTATGTTTAAGTTTAGGCATCAACAGAAAGTCAAACCACAGGAGAATGATGAAAGTTGTGCTAAAATGTGGTTGAAGTTTACGTCTTCTATGCCCAACACAATCCTTTGGTGGAAAGTCTGAATCAGCTTCTCTGAGAACTTTTTAAATTACGTGGCATCATTAGAAGCTTTCATTGTTTAAAAAAATTAGCACACTTCATAAAGCTCAGCTTGATACCTAAGGAGCCAAATAAATCACTAGTATGATATAAAAGGCTGTTAATGACCGTTTTTTAACTCCTGAAAATGCCAAGTAGAATAATGAATTAGAACCCATTCTTGTTTCTTTCTGATAAGAAGGGAAAGTAATAATTTAACAGCATGAATTTAGGGGAACATACTGATTGATCCCAGATTTTTGTTAGGCACTTTGAGGAATATAAAGCTAAATCTCACAATTCAAGAAATCCTTAAGATATAGTAGAGAGATATAGTCTGTATAATCAGAAAACAAAGACATAGCACTACGTGAGTTTACCACACACAAAAAACCAACTTTGGTTCTGTGGTGGGAGAAGTTGATTATATCCACAGCCTTGAAGGGCAATCATTTTTCAACAGAGATGGGAAAGAGAATTTGAAAGAACTTTCAAGGAGAATGGTATGACAATAAGACAAGACCATGAAGTGGAAAAAGTATGGCATATAAAGGGAGCAGTGAGCTACACAATGTTATATGCTAATTATGTCTCAATAAATCTGGGAAAAAAGGGTCAGTGAGTGGCACAGTATAGTTAAAGATGGGGTAGGGTCAGAATGATGACAAGGAGTATATTATTGGACTTGAAAGGGAGGATGTGAATTCCACCTCTATCACTTAGTAATCTTGTGACATTGAATAAGTTATACAAACTCTCAAGCCTCAGTTTCCTCTTTGGTAAAGTGGAGTTATTAATAGTACATACTGCATATGATTCCTGTGGAAATTAAATGAGAGAATCACTGTGATGCTCATAAATGCATACAGTATGTTATATTAATCTTTATGTGAAGCACAGTGCTTCAGATGTAGTAAGTGCTCAATAAATGTTAGCTGCCATGATTGTTATGAATTTTTAGGTAAAACTAGAAAGGTAGTTATATCCAAACCACCAAGGCCTTGACTGTCAGACAAAGGGGTTTGAGTGTACATAGAAAAATGGAGAGCCATTGGTAGGTTTTGCTGTCAGAGCATTGTGTAAGTTAATCTAGAAAATAAATTGTAAGGAGTCTAGAGTTAGGACTATAACTGAGGAAGCAGAAGAGAGCTTAAACTAGATTGGTGCCTATAAGCATGGAAAAGAGGAGAAAGATAGCAGAAATATCGTGGAGGACTCAGGAGTAAACCATAAGAAAGTCACAGAATATTCTCTGTATCTTTATACAAACAAACAGAAGGGCTGAATTCAGAAATGACTTAAGCTCAACATTAGACTGACCACTGGGTAATAAAACATTCTCTAGGGCTTGAATGTCCTTAAGATATAAATTCCAGATAAATGAGACATTTACTGGCAGGAGGCTTCCATCCTAACCAAAAAAAAAAAAAAAACCCAGGAAAACATTATTTCTATGACTTAGATCTAAGTCTAAATCCTAAGGGAGACATTTATTTAATAAAGCAGTTAAGAATGCTGACTGCCATACCGCCAGCATTCAATCCCAGGCCCATCACTTTCGGGCTTTATAGCAAGTTACTTAACCACTCCATGCTTCAATTTGCTTTATTTGTGAAATACTCGGACCTACTGGTATCTAATTAATGCCAATACCTATTTCAAAAGGTTTTTGTTAGGATTAATGATTTCTATACCTTAAACACGTAGGACTGTGCCTGGTATATAATTAGTTATAGATAAATGTTAGCCATCTTAATTCTTAGGTTATTTCTATTTGATCTGGGCTGAGATTTACTGGTGACATACATAATGGATCAAATGCTATATAACTTCCCTGTATCTTGCGATGGTTGATTCACACACCATGATGTACGTCTACTCTAATAAGACTAATTAATTCTCCACTTTGCCTCACCTGACACATCCCAAAGATACAAGATTTAACAATTTTGCATGCAATTTGAAATATTATTCCTCCTTGTGTTAACCATGCATATTCACATTATACAGTGAAAGGGCTCTAGGGACCAAGTATTATGGCTTCAGATGACTGGTAACAAATTTCTTAAAACAAATTCCTTTTTGGGTTTAAAAACTCAAAGACCTTCAATGCTAGTGTGATTTTAAAGTGACATTTTCAAATATGTGTTACAGAACCAAAACCCACGTTGAAAGTTCCTCCTGTATAGGTATTTAAAAGAAAATGAACCAACTTTGTGTTATCTTCTTGGATAATGCATTTTAAAATAATGCAAAGTGTTCTGCTGTTTATCATCACATGGTAGACAGTTATTGTATACCTACTGTATAAATATAAAATGTAGATAATGAGTTCATACGTAATAAAACGTTACACTATTTATACCACATAATTACTATATAAAATAGAAAATGTATACTAATTCAAGTATTTTATATTATCATTCTAATACACATATTTTCCATTGCTTGTCATGGGCCTTTTCAAGTCTTTGGTAATTACCAAATTACTATTTAATGATGGACCAGTCATTCCAAACAACTCACTAAACTGAGACTATTTTTTGGATCAATACAGCATCTGTGGAAATTTTAACTACCCTGAATTATTAATTTAGCATCAACATAGACATGCTAAATGAATTAATTCCTTCACCCACTATTGGGAATAGCTAAGCGCACTGGAAATCCCTATTTCTTGATATCAGAAAAAAAAAATAAGGAAGAATGAGCTACAGATTTTAAAAACAGCATTCAGAAGGCTGGAGAGTGAATTATTGTAAGAAACCACAATTCTACTTTCTAGGCAACTACTTTATTGCCTTAAACATTCTCCTTTAAAGCAAAATATAGTTAAATGTATCTCAACCTGTTAAATGGATCTCAACCTGATCTCACACTGATGAGAAAGTAACAGTCATGAATGCCTAAAGAGATCCATTGGAAGTCCAAGTGACCTTTCCAGAAAGTATACTTAAGTTTTGTGTAAAATGATTCTGTAAATCAAACAAAAAGACCATTCATGATTATTTTATAAAACCACATCTGTCTAGATAAAGCCAACCATGTTTTTAATTTCACTTCATAATATTAAAGAACATGATTCAGTGTTCACATCTGTTATCCTCTTATACTTCTCCTTTATCAGAAAATAAACAGAAAACATGAAAGAAGTGAATTGATCTTTAATCAAAGAAAAACGGAAAATGCTCCACGTTTTGCTTATCGATATTGGTAAACATATTGCCAAGTTCTAGACTCAAGAGACCTTACCACATTACCTGCAGACTAAGGGACAGTAACGACATTCAAATTCCTCCCAACAGAGCTACCCAGATGCAATTTATCTCATTACCTCCTGGAAACTGGGTGCATGTGTTTGGTTTGCAGTGTCAGTTCCTTCTCTCTTGTTCTTCAATGCAGGGAATTAGCAGGAATCAGTAAGAATTCTAAGAACTCAGGCTCGCAGTTAGAATGCCCTTATATTCAAATCCCAGCAGCCCTACTTACTAAATGTTTGATACTGGGCAAGTCACTTTTCTAAACCTCAGCTTTCCTCTGTAAAGTAGGTGCATGTAAAGGGTTTAGCACACACCCTGGTATAAAAGAAACCCTCAGTAAGTAGTAAACAGTAAAGTTACTATTACAACCTATTTTCCCCCAAGTAAAAGAAGTATAGCCTTATCAGTTGCACATAGTCAAGAGTGGTACATTTATTCAGTATTAAAGGCATGGTGAGTATATTTGTGTGAGTGGATAAGAGCCTTTGGTTAGTTACTTTCAGTTAGTTGGAAGGGACAGCAGTAGACAGGTAAGCAAGGCTAGGATTCAATTTTTAGGAGGATTGAATAAGACCTATTGTTACTGAGCAGCCATTAATTATTATTTTTTTTATTTTTGGCTGCATTGGGTCTTCGTAGCTGTGCACGGGCTTTCTCCAGTTGTGGCAAGCGGGGCTGCTCTTCGTTGCGGTGCGCGGGCCTCTCATTGCAGTGGCTTCTCTTGCTACGGAGCACGGGCTCTAGGTGCACGGGCTTCAGTAGTTATGGCATGCGGGCTCAGTAGCTGTGGCTCATGGGCTCCAGAGCGCAGGCTCAGTAGTTGTGGCACACGGGCTTAGTTGCTTCGGGGCATGTGGGATCTTCTGGAACAGGGCTCGAACCCATGTCCCCTGCATTGGCAAGTGGATTCTTAACCACTGCGCCACCAGGGAAGCCTCCCATTAATTTTTTTTAATCAAGCAAGTAAGTGATCAAAATCATTCTAGCAGTGAGTGTAGAGGATGACACAGATGAAGAAGGGATTGAAGCCTAGTGCTCAGTTAGAAATCAACTGTAATAATTCAAGCTAGAGAAGCTTAGGACTCGAATTAAGGGGATGTAAGGAACTTAGTAAAATGCAAAAATCTTAATGCAATTTCAATACACTAGTTGTTGTTAGATTCTGGCCTGTAAGGAAGGTTTGTCTGTATTATGTGGAGAAAGGAAAAAAGCATTGCTCATAGTGAAGTTTAAAGAATATGAAAAAAGAATATACATATGTGTATAACTGAATCACTTTGCTATACACCAGAAACTAACACAGCATTGTAAATCACCTATACTTCAATAAAGTAAATTAAAAAAAAAAGACCAGTACTCAATTGTTGGTTTTTTAAAAATAATATTAATAAAAAGAATAGGAGGGCTTCCCTGGTGGCGCAGTGGTTGAGAGTCCGCCTGCCGATGCAGGGGACACGGGTTCGTGCCCTGGTCCGGGAAGATCCCACATGCCGCGGAGCGGCTGGGCCCGTGAGCCATGGCCGCTGAGCCTGCGCGTCCGGAGCCTGTGCTCCACAACGGGAGAGGCCACAACAGTGAGAGGCCCGCGTACCGCAAAAAAAAAAAAAAAAAGAATAGGAAAATAAAATGGTGCCTTAGTTATATATTCCATAAAATGAGAATAATAATGGTACCTACCTTATATGTTATGGTAAGGATTATATAAATTAATATATAGAGAATGTCAATGCCTGACACATAATAAGTAATTTTAGTTACTATTAAAATAGTAGTAGTAATAGCATTGTTGTATAGAATGTTATGAACCAGATAAGCCCATATCTAAAAGAAGTAGAAAAAAATCCAGCAAGTTACCATAGATCTCATCTTAGCGCTCCATTCAGATCTTTATTGTTTTTAACATATAATTCTTAGAAAGCTTTTAAAAAATCTATTATTTGAGTAAAACTGACAGACAAAAAAATGCTAAACATGAAAACTAATGGACACTGAGGAAGAAGACAGAAAAGCTAGACAGTAAAATGCCATATAGGAAAAGCAAGCTAATGCTTATTAGGGTAGTTGCTTAAGATATATGAATTCATTTAATCCTCAACATTTTTATTCCCAAATTTATCACAAAGGAGGCATTGAAAAGCAAATTAGACACAGCAAGAAAACCAAAAACCAAAAAAACAAAACCTGAATTTGGGAGGTAAAAGACAAACTAGAAAAATTCTTCTACAACTCAGACCACAAGGGTAAAGAGATTGAAAAAAATGTGTGTGTGTGTGTGTGTGTGTGTGTGTGTGTATGTAAATGTATAGATCCAAAAAACCAATCAATGTATAATGGGAATTCCAGAATGAGAGCAGGACAAGCATCAATATTCAAAGAAATATTAGGAAAAGTATCTTCTGATATAACAAAAAAAGGCTTTAGTCTAAAAACTGAGAGTACGCATTGTATTTTAGATGGATTTAGTGAAAACAGAACCACACCTACATGAATCTAGAACTAACCAATATTTTTTAGGGGCTGAAGTTCTACTAGTAAGCATGGGCCTGGGCTACTAACAGGTGGGCAAGAGACCACCGAGCCAGTAGTCATCTGTGCTACAGTCTCACACATTCAAACCACCACAAGTTCTTCCTAGAATGAGTTCGAGTAGTAAAATATATGTGTGTATATATGTGTGCGTGTGTGTGTGCACACGCCCATTTATGCGCACTTCTGTGTACCCACAGGGAATAGAGACGGAGAAATAAAGAGTGAGTGTTCCTCATTTTCAAACTTGTTTTTAAGCAACAAAACCATTTCTTAAAAAAAAACACTCTTGGGAATTCCCTGGTGGTCCAGTGGTGGTTAGGACTCCACAGAGTGGCCAAAAAAAAGACAAAAGAAAAAAACACTCTTATCTGTAAGCTCAGTACAGAAATAAGATTGATGTGGAACATTTTTGGTTGAACTTGGTGGAGTGAACAGAACTCTACTCTCTTAATTGTGATTAAGGATCAGCAGCTGAAATAACAATAGGTTAAGCTAGAAAAATTTTATTTCTCCTTGTTGTAAGCAGTCCCGGTCTCTTATGATCAGGGACCCAAGTTCTTTCTGTCTTATTGATCTGCCATCCCTAAGCCTCTGCCCACACCCACATGGTATAAGATGGCTTACCACCGTATCCACATTCTAGGCAGCAGAATGGACAAACGTACCCTTCCCCTTGGGGAATTCACAATTCACAACTTGTTGTACAGAGCGTGGTCATATGGCCATATGTCACTGCAGAGAAAAATGAGAAATGTAATATTTAGCCAGGCAGCCACAGGCCAAAATAAAGATTCTATAGAAATAGGAAGAAACAGATTCTGGGGGGACAACTACCATCCTCTAACACAGTCGCCTATCAACCTTTCACCTAAAGAACCCTGAGGCACTTCTGCAGTTTCTCCAGGGCACAGCACGAAAACCTAAGTGACACTAAGAGAACATTTATCGAACAATGGCAGTCAACACATTTTTAGAGAACGTTCCATGACCATTTGAAAGACGTGTTTTCTACCATTGTTGGGCCATATGAATAAAAGTTGGGTCATTAAGTATAATTTTAAAGAATTGAATGAAATAGAAAAAGATTTATGTTCTCTGACCAAACTGGAATTAAGTTACATATCAAAAGAGGGAAATCTGTGGAAAACCCCCAGGTACTTAGAAATTAAACAACAAGGTTTTGAATTACCCATGGTCAAGGAGCAATCACAAAGAAAATTAGAAAATATTTTTAAATAAGTGATAATGAAAGCACAGCATGTCAATATTTATCTGATTCAGTTAAAACAAGATGTATAGCTTCAAGTGTTTACATAAGAAAAGAAAAAAAGTTCTAAAATTCACAATCTAAGCTTCCCCCATATCAAGTTTAAGCCAGTTAAAACTAAAATAAGTAGAAAGAAGAAAAGAATAAATACATAAGCAAGACAATCAATGAAGTAGGAAACAGATAAACAGCAGAACAGTCAATGACATAAAAAGCTAGTTTCTTTTAAAAAATCAATATAGTTAATAAGCATATAGCTAGACTTATCAAGAAAAAAAGAAAAGAAAAACATATTATCAATACCATGAATAAAAGAGGAGCATAACTATATGTTTAACAGCTATTAAAAGGATAATAATGGAATATTATGCATTTGCTTATTTAGATGAAATAGAAAAATTTCTAAAACACAAACTATGAAAATTGACAAAACAAGGACTTCCCTGGTGGCACAGTGGTTGAGAATTCACCTGCCAACGCAGGGGATATGGGTTCGATCCCTGGTCCGGGAAGATTCCACATGACACAGAGCAACTAAGCCTGTGCGCCACAACTACTGAGCCTGCACTCTAGAGCCCACGTGCCGCAACTACTGAAGCCCGCATGCTCTAGGTCCAGGGTGCTGCAACTACTGAGCCCATGCTCCTAGAGCCCGTGCTCCACAATGAGAGAAGCCACCAAATGAGAAGCCCACACGCCGCAGCGAAGAGTAGCTCCTGCCCGCCGCAACTAGAGAAAGTCCACGCGCAGCAACGAAGACCCAATGCAGCCAAATTAATTAGTTTTAAAAATTGACAAAACAAGAACTACACAATTTGAATAGTCCTTAATCTATTAAATTTACTGAAATTGTGATTATATTATGCTCACAAAGGAAACTTTAGGTGCAGGTGGCTTCACTGATGAATTATATCAAATGTTTAAGAAATAAATTATACCAATACTATACAAATTTTCTCAGAAAATTTCTCAACGCATTTTAGAAGGTTAGCATTTTTCTGACACCAAAACCAGATAAAGGCATTACTAAAAGCATTTTTTAAAAAAACTACAGACCAATATTCTCATAAATGTAGTTGCAAATATTCATAACAGAATATTACCAAATTGAATGCAGCATTATATAGAAAGGATAATACATCATGAATAAATAGTTTATTGCAGGATTTCAAGATTGGATAACATCTGAAAAATCAATAAATGTAATTCAACACATAAAAAGAATAAATGAGAAAATTCATAAGGTCGTCTCAATTGATTCAAAAACCAACACTCCTTCACGATAAAATTTCTCAGTGAACTAGGAATAGAAAAGAACTTACCCAACTTGATAAAGGGTATTTGTGAAAGTCTTACAGCTAACATCATACTTAATGTTAAAATATTAAATACTCCCCCCACCCTAACCCACAATGAGAACAAGAAATAATGTCTGCTTTCACCATTTCTATTCAGTGTTGTACTGGAGGTCCAAACTAGACCAACAAGGGGAGAAAAAGAAATGAAAAGCATGAATATTGGAAAGAAAGAAGTAAATTTAAATGTCTTTGTTTGCAGGTGACATGGTCATAAAAACAAAAAATCCTAAGGAATCTACAAAAATCTTACTAGAATTAATAAGTACATTTATAAAGGCAGCAGGATATAAAATTGATATATAAGAATTACTTGTTTCTACTTACTAGCAAGAAACAAGTGTAAAATAAAAATTTTCAAATGTATTTCTAGTAGCATCAATAACCGTTAAATTCTTAGAGATAAATTTAATAAAATATGTGTCAGACCTGTACAAGCAAAACTATAAAACATTGCTGCAAAAAATTAATGAAAAATTAGCTAAATGGAGACATATATTATGTCCATAGATTAGACGACTAAATGTTAAGAGGTCAATTCTTTTCCAAGAGGTATATATTTTCAATAGTTTCAGTGAAATCCCAGTAAATTTTCAGACAGCTTTACAATAAAAATAGGCAAGCTGGTTTTGAGATTTAAATAGTAATGCTGAAGGCTTAAAATAGCCCAGACTAAAATTTTTTAAAAGAACAAATTTTAAGCACTGTTGTCCCAGAGGTCTCTGAGACTGTCCTCAATTCTTTTCATTCTTTTTTCTTTATTCTGCTTTGCAGTAGTTATTTCCACTATTTTATCTTCCAGGTCACTTATCCGTTCTTCTGCCTCAGTTATTCTGCTATTGATTCCTTCTAGAGAATATATAATTTCATTTATTGTGTTGTTCATCACTGTTTGTTTGCTCTGTAGTTCTTCTAGGTCTTTGTTAAACGTTTCTTGTATTTTCTCCATTCTATTTCCAAATTTTGGATCATCTTTACAATCATTATTCTGAATTCTTCCTCAGGTAGACTGCCTATTTCCTCTTCATTTGTTAGGTCTGGTGGGTTTTTCCTTGCTCCTTCATCTGCTGTGTGTTTCTCTGTCTTCTCTTTATGCTTAATTTACTGTGTTTGGGGTCTCCTTTTCACAGGCTGCAGTTTCGTAGTTCCCGTTGTTTTTGGTGTCTGCCCCCAGTGGCTAAGGTTGATTCAGTGGGTTGTGTAGGCTTCCTGGTGGAGGGGACTAGTGCCCGTGTTCTGGTGGATGAGGCTGGATCTTGTCTTTCTGGTGGGCAGGTTCACGTCTGGTGGTGTGTTTTGGGGTGTCTGTGACCTTATTATGATTTTAGGCAGCCTCTCTGCTAATGGATTAGGTTGTGCTCCTGTCTCGCTAGTTGTTTGGCATAGGGTGGCCAGCACTGTAACTTGCTGTCATTGAGTGGAGCTGGGTGTTGGCATTGAGATGGAGATCTCTGGGAGAATTTCACCATTTGATATTACACGGAGCTGGGAGGTTTCTTGTGGACCAGTGTCCTAAACTTGGCTCTCCCACCTCAGAGGCACAGCCCTGACACCTGGCTGGAGCACCAAGAGCCTGTCATACACATGGCTCAGAAGAAAAGGGAGAAAAAAAAGAAAGAAAGAATGAAGAAGATAAAATAAAATAAAATAAAGTTATTAAAATAAATAATAATTAAAATAGTTTTTAAGTAATAAAAAAAAGAAAGAAAGAGAGAAGAGAGCAACCAAACCAAAAAACAAATCCACCAATAACAAGTGCTAAAAACTATACTAAAAAAAAACAAAAGCAAACCAAAAAACGGACAGACAGAACCCTAGGACAAATGGTAAAAGCAAAGCTATACAGACAAAATCACACACAGAAGCATGCACATACACACTCACAAAAAGAGAAAAAGGGAATATATATATAAATATATATATATACATATATATATATCTCCTGCCAAAGTCCACTGCCTCAATTTGGGATGATTCGTTGTCTATTCAGGTATTCCACAGATGCAGGGTACATCAAGTTGATTGTGGAGATTTAATCCGCTGCTCCTGAGGCTGCTGGGAGAGATTTCCCTTTCTCTTCTTTGTTCGCACACTCCTGGGGTTCAGATTCGGATTTGGCCCCACCTCTGCATGTAGGTCGCCTGCGGGCGTCTGTTCTTCGCTCAGACAGGACGGGGTTAAAGGAGCAGCTGATTCGGGGGCTTTGGCTCACTCAGGCCGTGGGGAGGGAGGGGTACGGATGCGGGGCAAGCCTGCGGCTGCAGAGGTCAGCATGACGTTGCACCAGCCTGAGGTGCACCATGTGTTCTCCTGGGGAAGTTGTCCCTGGATCACGGGACCCTGGCAGTGCCGGGCTGCACAGGCTCCCGGGAGGGGAGGTGTGGAGAGTGACCTGTACTTGCACACAGGCTTCTTGGTGGCTGCAGCAGCAGCATTAGCGTCTCATGCCCATCTCTGGGGTCCACACTGATAGCCGCGGCTCATACCTGTCTCTGGAGCTTGTTTAGGCGGCACTCTGAATTGCCTCTCCTCGCGCACCCCGAAACAATGGTCTCTTGCCTCTTAGGCAGCTCCAGAGTTTTTCCTGGACTCCCTCCCGGCCAGATGTGGCGCACTAGCCCCCTTCAGGCTGTGTTCACGCCGCCAACCCCAGTACTCTCCCTGCGCTCCGACTGAAGCCCGAGCCTCAGCTCCCAGCCCCCGCCCACCCCCGCGGGAGAGCAGACAAGCCTCTCGAGCTGGTGAGTGCTGGTCAGCACCGATCCTCTGTGCGGGAATCTCTCCGCTTTGCCCTCTGCACCCCTGTTGCTGCGCTCTCCTCCATGGCTCCGAAGCATCCCCCCTTCGCCACCCGCAGTCTCCGCCCACGAAGGGACTTCCTGGTGTGTGGAAATCTTTCTTCATTCACAGCTCCCTCCCACTGGTGCAGCTCCCGTCCCTATTCTTTTGTCTCTGTTTTTTCTTTTTTCTTTTGCCCTACCCAGGTACGTGGGGAGTTTCCTGCCTTTTGGGAGGTCTGAGGTCTTCTGCCAGCGTTCAGTAGGTGTTCTGTCGGAGTTGTTCCACATGTAGGTGTATTTCTGATGTATCTGTGGGGAGGAAGGTGATCTCCACGTCTTTCTCTTCCGCCATCTTGAAGCTGTGCCCCAGGGCTCTCTTCTTAAAATGTGTGCTTTTCCATAGACTCCCTGACTTCTCAGCTAATAAATCTTTGGGGATCTATTGCAGGTTTCCAGGCATGGTTCAACCTACAGGGAGGACACGCAGCGTAGGGAAGGCATAGACACACATTTTCCCACCCTGCAACCGTACCCCTAAAAGTTGTAATTGAATTAAGCAAATGTTTTTAATGAACCTACAGAATCATAGGAATTTAGTTCACTTGAATACAATACACTATACAAAGAGGAATTCAAAATCAAGAATATCATTAATATTTGCTGTGAAACTAAAGAAACTTTATGCCTACAGTGCAAAATTATAGGTATTTAATATAACTTCTAAAGTTACAAATATACCATTTACCCGCTACAGAAGAAAAACACATAAAGCAGTTTGCACAGACACACTCTCCAATCTTATAAAATTACCAAGTAAAACTTTCATACAATTCTGAGTATTTACTGGTTAGAGTTTGTCATTGCTGGACATATTCATACACAGGACTACTGTTTTGAGATCAATCATTTCTAATAATAGCAGTTTCAATGGAAGTCTTTTAAAATAGTATGAATTATATGCTATGACTTCCCTGCTTTGGAGCATGTACAAACATCGAGAACCACAATGGAGAAGAGGCAGCTCAGGTAGAAAGTGCTTTGGAGAAGGAATGGGAGGAGGAGAAGCAGGATGGGAGTGGAGACAGGGCTACTATCGCTTGGGTAGGTTGTTGAACCCCTCTGAGTGTTAATTTCCTCATCTGGCAAATGGTGGTAATGATATCTACCCAGCCTAGGTGACAGGATTGCTGTGATGACCAAATATGTCATGAAAGCACATGGAGTTACAAACCTATCAGGTATTAATAAACACTGAGCTAGAGTGGGACACTACTCAGAACCTTGGTTTCTTCATCAATACACTTTGGGGATGAAACAAAGGTTTTTCAAAATTGTTTTTGCAATAGACTCAGTTTTCAACCCAAATCTCATATAGAACTTTGAAATACAGAACCTATGGAACACTAGTCCCAAACCTGCAAAATCTGTCACCTGAAATTATGGTTCTTTCAGTAAAAATCATCACCTGCATGCCTGCCCCTGTCCCAGTAGTCTCTCATTACCTTAAAACATAAAACAAAACAACCTACTGCTGCTTTTCTTTAAATATATATATATAATATATATATATAATGGCTTGTTAAGCTCTAAATTAATTTTCTTACTTTGTTCTCAAAAGCAGAAAAGATTTAGTGGATCCTCAAGGTGTATAATAAAACGAAATGATTTTTAGAGAGTTTTATTTTTAACTAGTATTCATTTATTTATTAAATGTCTACATTAAAAAGAAAATGGTCTATGTACCTTTGGTTGATTAATGACTCATGCTAAGAGGAGGATCCTTCATCAAAGTCATATGACAAATGAAAAGCATAATAAGAAACAGGAATATTTTCTGACTTCTAACAATGTTCCATTCATCAGATCAGACTCACTTTTTTATGAAGCATGAAAGAAAGCATGACAAATGTGGAATCCTTTCTAAAGCAGCCTTCTGTACTTTCAAAATGACTTTACCATAAACGTTGAAATATTTCCTCCTTTTACAGAACCAAGCAAGCACTATTTTCATGACAACCATGGCTGGTGTGTATGTGTATATAACAGTATAAAGCATCCATGCCTTTCTTACTAATACTCTACTTTTTACACATTTGACTTTCTCCTATTAATTTTATTAAGAGTCATGTCCCTCTGCCCCAAAGAGAACAGGCTATCATTTGTGATGTGACTGGACAAGTCTTTTCTTTAAGAACTGTAGCTAAATATTTTCCATGAAATGTTTTGACTCCATAACATAGAGTATCATACCCATATATTTTCCCCCAAGCTAATTATAATGAAATCCTCAATATCACTTTTTAAAAATAGAAATAGATTTTCAGTCTTTTTGTGGTTATAAAAAAAATGCCTGTTAAGTGCATGAAACTACAAATAAAATGTATTAAAAAAAGTAAGAAAATAAAATTACCCATAATCCTCTACTTAGAAATACCTTGATAAATACCTTTTCATATTTTAATGCACATATAACTGTGTGTATTATTGAAACAGGACCTATTTTCACATAATCAATATAGCATGAGTTTATTTTATGACAATAAATATAAGCATCTTATCTTAACAGTTCTCTAGTAACCCACTGTGTAGACATACCAACATATATTTTTACCAATTTTATACTAATAGAAGTTACAACATTTCCAAGGACTTACTATTATAAAAACTTCAGTGATTAATATGCTTGCACTCTTGAATATATATATTCAAAATATATAAACAGGCCCAAGCATCGATCAAACAATTAAAACTGATGCCAGCTTCAGAAAAGAAAAAGTATAGCTTTATATGTGCAACTAACAGGAACTACATTAGCCTGGTTTATACTTTGCACACTTGCTTTGTACAGAGAATTTCCATAATTGAATAGTATAGTCCATTGATTCCAGGGCATACTTTAAGAAATTTTATAAAAACTTTTTAACACCTTTGAAATTAGAATGCATCTTATAATAAGTGGTATGTCATTGTTTAAGTGGCAGCATTCCTTATTTCTTAGTAATACACTAAATAATGGTACCTTATAATCAATGGTATTTAAGATTGGATGTGCTATTACATATTAAACATAATAGAGGAGTTCAGTAGTTTAAAAGTGATTATGCAACATTTTATAAAGGATCCTTTTGTAAAAAGTATTATTTCTCTAATCTAGCTTGTGGGATCTCAGTTCCCTGACCAGGGATTGAACCGGGCCGCGGCAGGGAAAGTGCAGAATCCTAAGCACTAGGCCACCAGGGAACTCCCAGGAATTATCAGCTCTTTTACAAAGTAATTGATAGCTATGAACCATCGCCCCACACAATTTCACTAAATTCATACAATGAAAGAGTTCTTTCCTGAACCCCTGGAAGAGTGGTTCTTTACATCAGTATCAGCTCTAAAGATTTTAAGACTACAGATGCACAGAAATTGCACCCTTAATGATTTGCAAGGGAGTCTAACACATAATCGGGACTCAAACTGCCTTCTAGCTGGACCAAACTCTGGTTTGAGGTTGCTTCTGTAACATGCAGTTTCCTGGACCCCCACATTAGACACGATGAATTCAAATCTGTGGTGAGTTGTGGCATCTGTACTAATAATTTTTTAAAGCTCTCTCTCATTGCTACTCAAATTGTGGTCCACAGACAAGCAGCATCAATATCACGTGGGAGCTTATTATAAATGCAGACCCTCAGGCCAATCCCAGAACTTCTCAATCAAAATCTGCATTTTAATAAGATCCCCAGATTCATATGCACATTAAAGTTTGAGAAGCAAGAGTCTAGGAGATTCTAAAGTGCAGCCAGTGTTGAGGATGACTACAAGTAAGCAACACATCTTCCCATTCTACAATTTAATAACAAATTATTGTTTCTAACTTTTTTCCTCTTTAAAAACAAATAGTTTGCACTTAAAGAGAGCAAGAAAGAGTCACCTGGCTCTCTAAGATAGAATTTGCCATAAAGAGATAAAATGAGAAAGAGGAAGTCCTGTAAGGGGGAAACATCTCTCACTAACATCTTAAAATTCTCTTAGAATATTAAAAGGAGATTTTGATGTTGGTACTAGGATACTCATTTAATTAACCTTATCAGGAGATATTTCTAAATATTCTTGAACTACCAATATATTTACAGTCTGGATCACTTATCCTTGCTGAGTTGTAAGGTCCCAATCATCCTTCTCTTTTTCCACCAATTACTGTGAATTAAAGATATATAGTGTATTATATTGTGCTTTCTTACATCAAAAATACCACAAATTGTTCTCAGGCTTTAGAAAAAGTGCAGCTGAACAATACTATAAAGAGAGAGAGAAGAGCAGCAGGCATAATTGAGGGATTTTTGTGTGTGTATGTGTTGTGTGTTTTCTTCATACTCCCAAGAGCATTATCCTGCACTAATAATTTCTCATTTTATTTTTAAATTTCTGGGGTTTTTTTGTTCTTAATCATGGAAAAGCCAACTAAATTTACAAGATTACTAAGCACCAGCATTTTAGAAAAGTTTTACTTTGTTCTATGTCTGGGAAGATAAACTGATCTACGATCTTTTGCACAATCTGTAACTCTCCAGACCTGTAAGAAAACCACAGAAACAGGCACAATTATGCACATCAACACCATAGCAAAACCATGTGAGCTACAAGGTGGAAATAACAGGCTTGGGCCAGTGCTGTCGGAATGCACTTGTGACAGAAATATTCAGAACTGACCCTCCAAATGAAGTCCCATGAACAGCAAACAGTATTTAACCTGTGTGCTTTGTAGCATGTTTTCTCAGCAACAAGTGCTAAAAGGAAATGGCTCCCTATCATCTTTATTGTATTCCTTCTCCTTCAGGGTTTTAATAGAGGGTTAACTATTAACTCAATGGATAATTAATAGAATTAACCTATTAACTATCAAACTGGCCACAGCTATTTTACTAAGCTTCTCCAGGTAACCCACAGACTAGTTTCCTGCTTACTATGCAAGAATGCCAATTCTGTTGTTTCTGCCATCATTGTGAGTAGTTAATAAAAACCAGTGTTACCAAACAGTGTGTATTTGACCCATTTGTGACAATGGAATTGGGGCCTAACCAACAGATGGGGGAATGCTAGGTAGTCTCTTGATTATTTTGCTTTGATAAAGCAATCTGTGATTTGTGCAATCTCTTTCTTGAACAACCTGGTTCTTTATACTTGGCTGGCAGCTCTGTCAGTTCCCCTGCCTGGAATGCTTTTTCACTGATTCTGAACAAGTGGTTCCTGTGGCTGTTCAGGTCTTCCCTGACCGCCTCCTCCAAAGCAGCCCCAGCTCCCTCCACATCATAGGACTCTGCCTTATATCCTTCAAAGCACTCATCACTATCTGATATATACATATATTTTAACTTTTGAATACTGTCTACCTTTCCCCATCAGAGTGTTTGCTCTAAAAGGGCAGCGGCCTGTCTGTCTTATGACCAACTATATCCCCAGAACCAGAAGAGAGCTGGGCCCATCAAAGTCTTTAAATGAATAGTCATTGAATAAAAGAATGAGCCATGATAGCCAAATGAATCAAATGTTAGGAATATCTAATAATCTGATGTGTCAAAATCAATATTAATCTGCAATGAGAAAGCTGTGGTCAGTTAGAATAATTTGCTTAAAATTAAAACCTGGGCATTTATAAAATCTGCCATGTTACATCTATTTAGATTAAAACAGGTTTATTTAACTTGAATTGCTCCTTTTCATTTGTTCCTCACAGAAAGAAGGAATTGCCTTGGCCCCAACCATTAAAACTTGACCCTGTGGTTCTTATGGCTTAGGCCAAACCAGGGAGGAATATACTTATTTTAAAATGCTGGAGATGTTCCTATTCTTGCAAAGCACTTCCAAACAAATGGGTTTTCAACTGAAATTTTTAAAAATTGTCATATTTTGGGTGCTTACTTTATTGCTTGTAACCCTCTACAAATACATCTATTTCCAAATTTGAGTGATATTTATTTGATTCCAAAACAAATTTATTCACTGCACAACCTTTCAATCTAGGAGGTTTACAACTGTCAACTCTCAGGAATTTCTGTGGTAGCATTTTATGCTATGTAAGTTTTGAAACGTAGCCTCCCCAGGGAGAAATGAACTTTGCCAAGACAGAATTCTGAATCAATTACCTTTCCTGTTGGGCCGAGGCACCAGAAACTCTTATTTAACACTTGGTGTGGTTCATATGATCCAGGTATCCACAAATATCAGTACCTGAAACTGTACTATACCTGGATTACTTGCAAATGACACTCACATAAAATCTGTTGCAAGATGCTGAATCCACACTCTAAATAAAGTTTTCTCTACCTATACTTTCCAAACTCTAAGGAATATGCAATAGGTTCTGATGAATTTACAATTGCTCCTCACATAAGATTTAAAGATGACGTAGGGGCTTCCCTGGTGGCGCAGTGGTTGGGAGTCCGCCTGCCGATGCAGGGGACACGGGTTCGTGCCTCGGTCTGGGAGGATCCCGCGTGCCGCGGAGCGGCTGGGCCCGTGAGCTATGGCCGCTGAGCCTGCGCGTCCGGAGCCTGTGCTCCGCAACGGGAGAGGCCACAAGAGTGAGAGGACCGCATACCAAAAAAAAAAAAAAGATGACGTACAGTCCGTTTGGAAAGGCAGTCTATGTCATGATTAAGAATGCTGACTCTGGAGTCACACAACTGGGTCTGACCCAGTCCTGGCAATGGTCTGCTGTGGGACCTTAAGAAAGATGCTTGGTCTTTCTGAACATCAGCTTTCCAAATGAGGGAAATAATAGTACCTACCTCAAAGTGTTGTGAGAAATTAAATGTACCAAGGCATATAAACTGCTCAGCACAATACTGAATGCAAGTTCAGAAACTATTTCCCCAATTTGTAGTGTATCTTTTAATCATATTGATTATATTAGTAATATACTGTACTATACATGTCACAATTTCTCAGTTGCAGGTGGCTTCCAGTTAACTATTAGTACCAGCTGAGGGCTTAGTACTGATGTCATTTGGGTCCTCTTAGTGTGTACTACACTTTCTTAATCTTGTCTCACTCTGATGCATTGTTTCAGCATCTTCATGTTTTTTCTTTCCATTTTATTCCTTGATTGTTCACTTTCTGAATCATTAGATAGTATTGGCTGATTACTGTGGAAGGTTCTGAATCCTGCCTAAATGATCTCTGCCCAACAGTCACACTCAATATCTCCCTGTGATCAGTCTGTCCTCTCACATTGGACAGGTCCCTCTGCTCCAGCCACTGCATTCTCTCTGTGGCAGCAACCTGGCTTTCCGTACGTTTTCCATATGGAAAGGGGGTTTGGGATTAACATACACACACTATTATGTATAAGGTAGAAAACCAACAAGGACCTACTGTATAGTACACTACTCAGTATTCTGTGATAACCTATATGAGAAAAGAATCTGAAAAAGAATGAATATATGTATAACTGAATCACTTTGCTGTACATCTGAAACTAACGTTGTAAATCAACTACACTCCAATAAAATTTTTTTTAAGTAGTGAATGGAGAAAAATATACCATACTAACATTAATTGAAAGAAGAAAGGAAGGGGGTTTGGTAGAATAAGACTTCTTTTGGTAGAAAGAGATGTTTCCTTGTTGAAGTTAGAGCTGAGAACAGATTCTTCCTGCCTCCACTGCTCACAAAAGTCAATGTCATGATGACATTTCCTGTATGACTTATTTAAGTATCTATCTACCTGCCCCCAATAACTTAGGATATTACCACTGAATTTCTACTTGTTAATGTCATCTGATCATAGATTTGCTAACAAATAAGCATGAGCTCCTTAGTAGGAGCTCATTCTCCAACTACTTACTAGTGATATATATATATCAAGAAGCAGGAATTTTGTTTTTAATTTTCAGGAGTTTGTTAAAAAAAAAAAAGAGTTGTCAGTTTTATAGTATAAATTGATATTAGCTGAGAAAATATTAACAAGACTAATTTAAGTATGTTAATCAGTTACCATTTCTATTAGGATTCATTTAATAATAATAACTGTTTGGTACAAGTTAATGCCAGTCATTGTTACTCAGTATTGACCTTTCAGTACTATATTTGCCTTGATGACATTCCTCTAAAGTAATGCCTATATTTTACTGATTACAAAAGTAATACATATTTGTTGTATATTTTTTAACATACAAAGATGTACAGATAAGACAATTTAAATAACCTGGTCTTCCTCTTTGCTTGCTCTTAGGCCATGCTCCCATCTGGTCCTTGTCAATACTTCTAATTATAAGGCTGAATTTTCAAGCCATAAATTTGGAAGCAGACATTTTCTTTCTTTTCTTGATCACTGAAACTATTTTCTGTTTCAAGTCTTTTTGGTGGTAGAAACGTAATTTGCCAATACGTGATACACTTAGTTACTCTAATTTTTTCCAAAGTAAAATCAGAATTTCCCTACCTACCTTCTTTTTTGTCAGGATTATAGTTTCATTTCAGAGGCTTATGTAGGAACAAGGCATCTGGAAGGATGTGAATGTGGTGAGTATCTGGTCCTTAGTCACCATGCCCCAGGCCAGGTCTGAATGATGCCATTGCTGCTGTCACCATGGCACCATGCTCATGGCCACCACAGAAAACTCCTGCCAGGAACCAACCCTAAACTGCCCCCATCCAAAAGAACCGTACTATTTAGAATATTATTTTTTCCCTAAAAGACTATCTTAGCTTGAATTACCAGGCCTGAAGAAGGATGAGGGTGCAGACGGGGATAAAGTGAAGTGAGTCAAATTTCCATCCCAAGAAGTACAAGTGAAGATTGAGACAGGGAAGGATAAAAAGCCAATATAAAGGGTTGTTACTGAGATCAGTGCTATGAACAGTGGTTTTAAAGAGAGAGAAAAACAGCCTCTGACGGCTAGACTGATACCTGGCTTGACATTCACAGCTAGGTCTTGGTGTTCTCCTCCTAGACATGAAAAATTTCACAGAGCATCAACGTCAGAAAAGGCTACTCTGCAAGTATAATAGATTAGGACAAAAAAACTACTTCATAATTATATCTCAAAACAAAAACACGAACGTTGTACAAGCCATAAAAATCACAAAGCATCTCTCTAACCTCACTAATATAAGTGACTGCAACTTCTTTACCAGTTATTGGTATAGCCTCGCTTTATTCCTCCCACCTTATAGAGAAGATTTAAGATACCTAATCATAGAATTTTCCTCACTTCCTGACAGCACTGGATGCAGAGCCAAGCTCCTGTCTTGAACTCTCCTCAAAATACCTAACACAACTAAAAATTCTCTAAGTCCTTCCTAATTGCCTCTTACAGAGCTGTTGCACAGTTCCCCGTGTGGTATATTCTCTCTGTCTGCAACAAGTATGAAACCCAACTTGTTCAACCACAGACGTGTTCCTTGTGGTCTTTGGCTGTAGGGTATTGACATGCTGTGCTGCTGAGACCTCTTGATGGGTTTACAGAATGCCTCCCAGACTTGCCCATGAAAGAAGGAGACAAAAGTAGCGTGCATGGACTCCAGCCAAGCCAGTTCCTGCAGGCTTCCTTGGTCATGGAGGAGCCATGAGGCAGAAAGTGAAGAGCCAAATTTCAATCCCAGCTACCTCTTGAGTCAGAGGTATGAGTCTCCTCCACAATTCTCTTATCAGCTCTTACCATAGCATTCTGATCTTCTACAGACACTTTAAATAAGATGCGATTCCCTTGGACACAAGAGCCAAGTGGTTGGGCTGCTTACACTGCAGCCTGGGCCAGTTGGAGAGCCTTCTCTTGCCCTGGACATTACTCAAAGCTGACAGCTTCTTAGGTCATCCAGTTAATAAATTAGGAAGTACTTCAATATGTGGAATAAACTGCTTCCAAAATTTAAACAGTCCTATTAAATGTTGAAGAATTCAACAACTCGTTGGTGAAGATATCTATCTCTCATGCCCAGGATTCTTGGATTCCAAAAAATCTACTGAGGTGTCAGACCCCTGTATTTTTAGGAGTACATGTACTCCAACACACCCAGCATACAAGCAAATTTTCTTGTACTGTCAGCATGATATCATCAACGGAACAAATGAGTATGATGTCGTAAGAAATGGCCAATGCCCAGGAACTAATTGACTTAGGTAGTGAAAAACTAATTCTTTGGGTATCTTCTGTATTTTGACATAGAAAAAAGAGAATATTTGTAAGATCCAGAAATGGAGACCATAAATGGAACCGTTGCTGTAGAGTGACTACTTGATTAATCCAACATCATTCTCCAAAACTGTCATCTTTGATTCTGGCCAAACTACAGAGTTTAAATGGACATATGAAAAGAATCTCTATTCTTATATCTTTCATGATGGCACCAGTCTCTGTCACTATTAATTACTTTCTGTTTTGAGAAGGATAAACAACAAATTTTGTGTAAGATGTACACTAAAAATGACAAACATCCTTGAGAAAAATGATATACATAAATGGATAAGATATACATGTTTATGACTCCCCAAATTTAAATTGTTTAAATTTCAATCCCACCCAAATTGGTCTACAGATTCAGTACAATTTCAATCGATATTCTAACTGGCTTTTTTGGTATAAAGTTTCAAGCTGATTCTAAAATATATGAAGAAATGCAAGAAATATGGAGAATGCCAGAAAAAAATGGAGGACTTTCACTAGCTGATCTCAAGCTACAGTAATCAAGCAAGTGTAATATAAAATATGACAAGAATGGATACATAGCTCAATGGAACCAAACTGAGAATCCAGAAATAACGTCCACACATATACATAGTCAACTGATTTTGAACGAAAATGTCAAGATAATTCAATAGGGGCAAAAGATATGCTAGAACAGTTGGATATTCATATGGGAAAAAATGGAGTTTAATCCTTGCACCTTTTACAGAATTAACTCAAAATGGATCACAGATATTACCATAAATGTGAAAACTATAAGACTTTTTAAATGGCTAAAATTTTTAAGAAGTGGAAATAGCAAGTGTATCTTACAATTTGGTAGTCTCCTAAAAAGTTAATAGCATAATGAAATAGCAACTATAAGTATACCCTCTAAAAGAATAGTAAAATACACTGAATTCCCCACATTACATTAGAGGTAGCAAATTCTTTTTTTTTTTTTTTCATTCTTGAAATTGAGAGGTAGAGAAATAGAAAAAAAGATTCAAATGTATTTTTGAGTATGAAAGAGATCACAACTAGAATTAGACATAGAGCTACGGATGCCTTCCAATTCCGCAGACAATACAAAAGCAAATAAACGTGGTCCACTTAGCAACAGCAACGCACATGCATGTACATAAACCAAGTGATATTCCCTAAAACTCAGAATACGAAAGTACTGGCATAGAAAATGGAGCTTCAGAAACTATAAAACAAAATGACAGGAGAAAAACTCAATATATTTATTGCATCAATAAATTCAAATTGCCTGAAATTCAACTCAAAAAAGGGCAAACACTCCGAATAATTTATAAAGCAGCATTCAAACTATCCTCCTTGGAAAATGTATGCCTAAACAAATCTATTGGAAATATTACCAATGAAAAGACGAGAAGCAGCTAATTTTGGCAAAAATAAAGTAAAATAAGTAAAAATGGCAATATTGATTTCAGATAAAGTAAATTTCATGGTAAAATACATTAGATTAAAGGAAGAATGTCAACATTTATAAAGAGCTATAATCAATAAGAAAAATATAACAGTTATGAATGTTCAGCCTGAAGAATTTTCTTAAAACATTTCTTGTTAGGTCTACTGGTGACAGATCTTCTCAGCTCTGTATGTGTCTGTGTGTGTGTGTGTGTGTGTGTGTGTGTGTGTGTGAAAAGTCTTCATCTGCCCTAGTTTTGAAACATATTCTCATTTCACCACCAAAGGCCCGAGTTCAATCCCTGGTCAGGGAACTAAGATCCCACATTCTGCATGGCACAACCAAAAAAAAGAAAGAAATCAGACAATCCTTGGTTTGCATTACTGGTTACTGATATATTTACTTCCTATGCTGAGAATGATGCTTGGCATATAGTTAGTTTGCATAATTTCTGATAAGAAATCTGTGATAATTCTTCTCTTTTGTCACTCTACATAATGAGTCCTTTTTCCTCTGGTTACTTTTTAAGATTTCTGTTTATAATCAAATTTGGAAACATATTTGGCCCTTTTTTGTTGTATATTTTTCTGCTACCCCACCCACCTTCATCTAGGACTCTAATTACACATATGTTGTACTGCTTGATGTTGCCTCAGTCTTTTTTTTTCTCTGTGTACTTCATTTTGGACAGTTTCTATGTCCAAAAGTTAGCTGATCTTTTCTTCTACACTGCTTAATCAGCTGTTGACCCCATAAAATATTTTCCATTTCAGATATTGTATTTTCCAGCTTTAGTAGTTCCATTTGGGTTATTTCTCTCTTATCGTGTTTTCCTCTACCTACTTAAACATATGGAGCACATTTATAATTACTGTTTTAACATCCTTGTATGTTAGTTTCATCATCTTTTAAAATTCTGGGTCTATTTTCCCAAACTGTTTCTATTTTTATCTGATTATAATCACATTTTTTGCTTCTTTGATGCCTGGTTATTTTGTGTTTGATGCCATTCATTGTGAATTTTATGTTGTTCTTTGGTAGGTTTTGTTATATTCCTTTAAAAAACATTGGATTTTGTTCTGGCATGCAGTTAAGTTCCTTGGAGTCAAGTAAATCATTTTGAAGCTTTAATTTTAAGCTTCATTTTAAGTTTTAATGGGTGTGTCAAGAGCAGCCTTTAGCATAAAGCCAATTTATTCCCACAACTAAGGTGAAACTCTTCTGAGCATTCTACCCGCTGCCCTTTGTATGACAAATTATCTCCACTTGGATAGTGGAAACATGAACTATTACAAGCCAGTCTGAGCTCTGGGAATTGTTCTGCCTACTCTCTTTGTGATGTGTTCCCACTCCTCCATTCCCATCTCAGGTAGTTTCTTCCCATGCATTAAGAGAGTCAGTATTCAACCAAAGACTTATGGGAGGTCTGTGCAGATCTCCAGAGCTCTTTCCCTGTTCTCCCTTCTCACTGGTACACTGTCCTGCAAATTTTAGCTGACTTGGCCTTTATGGACTCAAACCTCTTTCTCCTCAACTTAGCAAGCCCCATGGTCTCTGATTGCACCCTCCCTAAGTAAGCTAAGCAGTAAACTGACACAATTGTAGATCTCACTTTATTTCTTTTCTTTGAGGAATCACAATCTTGTGTTATCTTTTGTTCTATGTCTTTATAAATATATTACCTAGCTTTCTATTTGTTCAATTGGGAAGTCCTTTTTACTACAAGAGAACATGTTATACTTGGTAAATCATCTCTTCAAACATCCCAGCATCTACAAAAACATTCATGGGTGTGTTCAATCTAATTTTAGTTGTTCAAGGGAATGAGGATATTTTACAGTATTGCTTTTCTCTTCAGTCATATGACATTTCTCCAAACTCTGAATGCCTACTTATTAGGGAAAATTCTTTTTGAATCAGTAATAACAACTAATTCAAAGAGATTGAAAATAAAAAATCTTGCCCTGATTATCTCTTCTACTCATAGAAGGAGAAAGAGATTTCTAGAAGTTACTTTTGTTCCATCTTCCTCGTGGAATCAACTAACTGTTTCATGATGACAAACTGAAAGTTAGTAACATAATATTGTTATGCCCTGTCTGGTTTCCAGTGCTCCTTTCATATTAAAATTACTTCCTAAAAGCATTGCATAATTTCTGCCTCTTTTAGCTAGACTGGCAATTTCACACTTATGAATTACCCAAATGTAGACCCCAGAGACTCTTAAGTGTGCCTACATGTTCCTAAAGAGTCATTAAACTCACTAGCATTTGTTCACAGTAACTCCCTCTTGCCAAGCCCTTGATGAGTAATTCACCCTGCTGATCCATCTCTATATTTGTTCAAAGATAAAAATTACTTTGAGAGGTGCTCAGCCTTCTAAGTCTGTTCACCAAAATAGTGCCACGACTGATGTTGTAGTAGTAAGCACTGTGGGATGGCACTTACCCTCATGACCGTACTGTTGCTTTTTAGTATGGTTTTAAATGTGCCATAGCATTTCACTTTTCCCACAAAAGTCCCACATGCACAAGGTGGCCAATAATGTTTGTTCCTCTCCAATGGGAACCAATAGAAAAATAAAAACAAAAGGAATCTTTTGTCTCTCAAAAGTAAAAATTAAATGTGAACTTGTGAACACAGAAAAATCCTAGGAATTAAAAAAAGCCCAGCATAATGGAAATCACACAATTTTTAAAAAAGTAATTGAGTACTGTAGCCCTAATCGTTTTGTACAAACATCATTTGAGTGTGCTTCAGTAAATGACTGAATTATTAACAAATTTGCCGTCAATAGCTTGCGTTAAAAGATGAGTTAAATACAACCACCATCACTCTCTAACTCACAAGCTTGCCTGTAATGTTGTGTAATTATTACACTGATTATAAAATTATTTCTTCAAAGTGAGTACCAATGTAAACTTTGACTGAAGTGAGATATCCTAAATTATGAAGTAGTGGTAATCTTACTATGAGTTTTAAAATCTTTGAAGATGTTGCTTTTTAAATATACAAGAAGGAAGTTACATAAAAAGACAAGCTATTAATCCATCTTCCTAATTACAATAGAGGAATTATGTTGGAGTTCAACTTCCAGACTTATCCTTGATAACTTGAACGCACTTGAAATAATTTAAATGGCTGTGAAATACTAATTTATTGCCAGCGTTGTATAAAGCAGAAGCTCTCTGTCTCATCTGCATCGGTGAATCCAGTAGAGGGCTCAAAGGGTAAGCATGCTTGCGTTGTTGGGCCATTTTTATCAACCTACTTCAAAGTGACTGGATTTTGAAATCAGACAGTCTTGGGAATTCCCTGGCAATCCAGTGGTTAGGACTCTGCACTTTCACTGCCAAAGGTCCGGGTTCAGTCCCTGGTTTGGGAACTAAGATCCCACAAGCTGCATGGCACGGCCAAAAAAGAAAGAAAGAAAGAAAGAAAGAAATCAGACAATCCTTGGTTTGCATTACTGATTACAGATACATTTACTTCCTGTGCCAAGAATGATGCTTGGCACATAGTTAGGGATCAGTAAATATATGTGAAATGAGTAAAGGAATGAACTGGGCAATTAACACACCATCTCTTTCCCATAAAATGGAGGTAATATTAAGTTATTCTCAAGGTAAACATAGTAGGTTATAAATATTAGAAAAAATTCCTGAAAAGACTCCAATACAATGCCTGACACTGTTAGTACTCAAAAAATGGCTTTTAAAAACACACTTACTCTTGAACAAATATCTAACTAGCACTTACTATCAACCCATAATTACCTTTCTCTTTTCTCACCACTCTTGTTACCAAGTCCCCTCATTCTAAGCAGACAGACTTGCTTCAAACTTCAAATAGAAAATAGGGGTCATTATGGAATGCTCTCACCATCTGCATCCGAAACGATAAACGTTTAGCACAGGTGCATCCATCCTTTGACTCTTCCCTCCAGTCTCAAGAGAAATGTCTCTCCTGTCTCCTGACCATTCCTCCAGTGCATTCTCAGTTCCTCCTATCTTCTCAAGGGTCTTATTCTGTCAATCCTTTACCTCCTTCCTCTTTTCCATGTCTTCAACACTTCACTTCCACTCTATGTTCTTTCAAATGGACTCTCTCCTGTGAAATAAGAAACAACTGTTCCTTGACACGACTTTCCTCTTTGGTCGCTCTCTTCTCTCTTGTTTCCAGTATAGCTACACTTCTTGAAAGATCCACTTCTCCATGCATGTTCTAGAAGCAATTCTTCAATGGTTCCCATGGGCCTCTCTTCCTGAAAGGAAACTTAGAGGAGACAGATCTGTGGGATAAACCACAGTTCCTGTCCTTGGCCTCAGAGGTGCTATGGGTACCCATCTCTCCCTTCTTTATTCTCCATTCAAGATTCCTTTCATCTTCAGCTGTTACCTCAGAAAGCGTTGAGGTTAACCTGGTAAACTGACCCAACTTTTCATTCTAGAGGATCCTGAGCTCTTTCTAATTATAGCCTCCTCAGTTTATGGTTGCTGAATGTGTCCATTCAGAGTTACAGTTGGGTAATGGATTGCCCAGAGGATCTCCTTGTTCCATATGTGTCCCTCTCTGCTCCTACTGTGGAAGAGCAGGCCTACCTTCTCCTGCTGATTGCCCCTGCCAAGGTGGTGACTCCTCTTCTCACTGTCTGCTCTCTGGATACAGAGACTTCAAAGTATTCTGACAGTAGCCATAGCTTATAATTCAGTGGGAACTTTCCTGGTCTACCCTCTTTGGGAACTCAGACTTTGTGGTGATTAATTTTATGTCAACTTGACTGGGCTATAGGGTGTCCAGATATTTGGTTAAACATTAATCTGTGTGTATCTGCGAGTGTTTTTGGATGAGATTAACGTTTGAATTGGAAGACTGAGTAAAGCAGACTGCCCTTCCCCAATGTGGGTGAGCCTCATCCAATCCATTAAGGCCTGAATAGAACAAAAAGGCAGAGTATAGGAGAATCTGCTCTCTCTGCCTGACTGTCTTCAAGCTGGGACATCAGTCTTCTTCTGTCTTCAGATTTGAACGCAGATTGGAACTTACACCATCGGCTCTCCTGGTTTCAGGCCTTCAGACTTAGACTGAAACTATACCATTGCTCACCTGGGTCTCCAGCTTGCCAACTACAGGTTGGCAAATATATATATATTTGTTTCTGTTTCTCTGGAGAACCAGACCAATACAAGTTTACAACCCTGCAGACCCCAAGGTTGCAGAATGGAAAGCACAAAGGCCCCAGTGGATCACTAGGAGTAGGGCTATACCTGGTTTGACCTTTGGTACCCAGGACCATGTATTCTTCCTATTAGGGTCACAGCGCCATAAGGAAGTCTCTGAATTAATGCGTATACTACATCCAGAAGGATGGCACCCCATTCTCACAGAGTATTTTCAAACTGGCACTACCACTGTACCTTTAGAAGGCCATTCCAACACTCTATGCTTCTAGATGGTAAAGGAAGTGAAGTGATATAATCAATGGATCTCATGGTCATAGTCTCACCCCCACAACTCCATCACTGTGAAATGGGTCCCATACCTGATGCTATGCTGTATAGGATGCCATGCCCATAGATCAAATGTTCTATATGCCCCTGGAAAGCAGTGTTGGCTGAGTCTCTGTAGACAGGAAAAACAAACTGACACTCATAATAGGCATCTATCTGGCCTCTCTAGGAGGCAAGAGGCCCAAAATTGTTGACTTGCCACCAAATGGCTATTTGGTCTCCTAGAGAAATAATGCCATATCAAGGGCTCAACATTGGTCTTGACTGCTGACAAATTTGATGTTCAGAGGCAGCAGTCGATAGATCAGCCTTGGTAAATGGAGTCCCTGCTGTGAGGCCTATCTCTGCCACCATGGCCACTCTGTTCATGTCCCCATCCTGTCAGACCCAGGGTAACTAATCATGAAGACTGACTAAGGTCAAGTGGCCAAGTCATTTTGTCTTCTTTTTGAGTTAGGATCTCTTCTGTGATGTGTGCTTTCTGGCAGACATTAACCTCTGATAAATATCTTCACTCTTTGCCCACTTCCCTTAGCTTTTGCATTCTTTCCTCTACTGTCTGCTATTTCCGCTTCACTCAAGACAATTGCTTTCTTCAGGTTTCTAAGATCCACCCGAGCAGCAAGTTTGTTCCATTGCCTGGAGTCCTTGCCAGAGTGTTAAATCCTATGTCCTGAGAAAGTATCCCCAAGTCAATAAAATTTTGTTTAGACAGTCTTACTTCTGGGACCCTTGATCAACCCATCCAAATCCCAACACAAGTGCATTCCCCCGGCTCCTGCCACTACATGCTAACTAATTCTGGCCACTCCTTTGCTGTGCTATTTCTTTCCTCTCTTATCAGGCCCACCACATTCCTAATGTGGGTGTGTTAGGATTTAACCTTAGTTACCAGCTTGACAACCCGGAGAAAGGGTAGGGGCATTCCTAAAAGGGACACTTGCTGCCTTGTTGAGGAGAGGTTTTTGTAGCATCTTCCAACAAAGAGAAGTAATAGTCCTTGCTAGGGAGAAAGGGGGCAGCATCTATAACTTCTGAGGCTTTATTGGATCTGTAGAGTCAAAAGTCCCTGGGGACGTTCTCCCAGATGTCTCCATCCCATGTATCTGGGTCTTGGGACCTGCTTTGGCCTAGCATTTTGTCAGACACATTTGTCTCTGAGGCTCTGTAACTTTAACTACAAAACCTTATGTCTACACATCCGTTGGGTATATTCCTCCACTGTAGAAGACAAGGACTTATTTGTAACCTGTGAAAAAGTCCCTCTGATGTTCAGTTATCTCTTAACTATGTGCTAATCACCCCTCAGTTTCTCATTACCCCTTGTAGGACATCAATACAATTTTGCAATAATCAGCCCTCTGGCTGTCTGGTTTCCCAAATCACAAGTGAAATCTTAACTGTGCCTCCAACTGTACCAGGCCTCACATTCCTCTCAGGATGAGGTATTCCTCACCTGGCAAAGAGCAAGCCAGTCTCCAGATCCCATCTTAGTGCCTGCTTCTCAGACCCCTCCCAGCACCCCTGTGCCAATTTACGACCTCTAGGAAGCAGGTGTCAAGATGAGATTAGACATGCAAGATCTTTATTGGGAGAAATGTCTGTGATGCATAAAGGGGGATGGAGCAGGATTAGACATGGAGACCTTCAGACTGGGATGCTGATTTGACACCTGTGAAAGGAGAAAGGGAAGGAAGGATTTGGTAAGAAATCCCCAAACAACAGCACAGTCGTGAGAAAGCTTCAGCTAAGCCAGTGGGGATGGAGTCCCCAGGCAAAGACTGCTCATTGCTATTAGGGCAAAAAGCGGCCCTAATACCCCTGCCATGCCCGGTCATTGGCTGGGAGCAACTCAGGGAAAGAGTAGCCTAATCGTTCATGGAAGCAGTAACTAAAGGTGCTCCCCATGCACCCTGTAGCTGGCCCTCTCAAAAGAGATCTGAGCAGTGCCCGTCTGTGGCCACTGCACTTGGTGTGTTTGAACATACTGAGTGGTGAGAGGAGATCTGCAGTCCTGTTGTGGAGCTTGGGAATAAATGAATGACGAGTGCATAGAAAACTAAATTGACAAAAGTCAATTAATAGGGAAAATGAAAGGTTGTACAAGAAAGAAATATAATTCCCTATGGTTCAGTGGTGAATTGTATTTGACTAATCATAATAGGCATGGAATTTGACCAGGAAAAATGTACCAAATGATTTAATCAAAAACTATTATTGGAAGGATGGGAAAAGGAAAGAGTAAACAGAGAAACTGGGGGTAGAAGACACCAAAATTCATATCTTCTATAACAGGAAGTCACTAGATAATTTCTAACAGTGAAGAATTAAGAAATAGCAATGTAAGCAGTTTATTTTTAAAATATTAAAGTAAATAATAAAAGCTACGACTAAAATGATTGAAAGTGGTGTCTCTCAGGAGGAGGAATCTGTGGTGGAAAGAGGTTTAGCAGAGAACTCCTGTTTTCCTTTTGAAGCCTGTGGTATTATTTGACTTTTTAAACTCTTATCAATGTTTAACTTTGATTAAAATATTAAAATTAAATTTTAAAAGGCAAATAAAGACTGTCCAGTACTTTGTTGTAAATTCTATTGAATGATTTATGCAATTCTCAGATATTCTGCTATTGAAATACATCATTGTGTACCTAGCTCATATTCATTAAAGGGACATTATTTTACTCTAATTTCATATTTCACTGGAAGTGTTTTAGCATGCAATATTTAAAATATCATGAGAGAGTGGCATGGACTTACATATACTACCAAATGTAAAATAGATAGCTAGTGGGAAGCAGCCGCCTGGCACAGGGAGATCAGCTCGGTGTTTTGTGACCGCCTGGAGGGGTGGGATAGGGAGGGTGGGAGGGAGGGAGACGCAAAAGGGAGGAGATATGGGGATATATGTATATGTATAGCTGATTCACTTTGTTATACAGCAGAAACTAACACACCATTGTAAAGCGATTATACTCCAATAAAGATGTTAAAGAAAAAAATAAAATAAAATATCATCAGTCATTATACGATTTTAAAAGGAATGTTTTCAAGTTAGGCAGCGGGGAGTTTTATGGGGTTTTTAGCTCGTTTTCTGATAATACACACTTGGCTTAAGATCCACATGTGTCAGCTGTTATCAGCTGCCTGTGTGCGTCACTGAGTTCGCTTTGTGGTATTATCTGCAGCCAAAGGAAACACAGAGGAAATCATCACAGCAGCTCCACACATTTTAATCAGTTAAAAAAAAAACTGCTCCCCCACTGGTATTCTCACACATACTTTCAACAGCAAGTCTATTGCATAACAGCAATTTTAGAAATGCAAAACAAAAAACTGTATACGAATTCTGATAGCTGCTAATCCAGTCTTAAAAAAATTTTGTATAAAGTCAATAATTCTGGGAAACCTTCTAGTCCCCGGATTTGCACTGACCTTCTCCCCAGTATTGTCATTTATACTTGTGCTCAGAGATGTTTCCCCAGTCTTCCCCTCTTTCTCTCACATCTGATTCAGGGAAAGCTTTTTCTGCTAGCAGGTAAAATCAAAATAGGTCTTGTGAAAATCAATTTTGCAAAAAATGGTAAGCAATATACAACATCATCCATCATCATATGTACCATTCATAATTTGCTCCATAACATGAGGTACGAGAATTTTTTATCTTCTATACCAAATTATACCTCGATCTAAGTCCCCAACCACCTAGGTGATCAAAATCAGCCTTTGGTATTTACTCCCATTCTGCTCAAGGGACTGTTGATAAGGTCCAGAGGAAATGGGGAGGGCCCAGGATCTTATTCCATTTTGATTGCCATCTTACTGTTCCTCTTTTGAGCACAGAGATCTGCCATGGCACACTTATCCTTCCCCATCATCAACGACTGCTGACGGAGTAGCCTGCAGATTACAAAGATGTATCTTACCTATCCCCGCAATGGGCATCATCTTAACCACAGAGGCTCTGATGGCTGCCCAAGGGCTGCAGCTTCTAGGATTTCACTTTCACAAATGCTTTCATGATAATCCTCCCTGGGAGCTGTCAGCTCCTTTTTTTTTTTTTTCTTTTTTCCTTTCTTTTTTCTGGTAAGTATGCTCCAATAGGGCAGGGAAGAGGTGGGGCATAGGGGAAATTGCTCCATTAAATTATTAATGCCTTGTCCTGCTACCCATATTAAAATGTTTTCAGTTACTTGTCCAATTTTCCTTAAGGTAATGAAGAATGAGTGTATAAATGCTTATTTTCATTCCTGAAATAATTACAGTAATCATTTGCCAACACTGCTCTTGAAAATTTCTGGGGCTGGCAAAATGGATAGCAGTATTTTTTCATAGAAAATAAAAGGTTGAACAGGGGAAAAAGTTTAAATAGCTAAATATATATATAATATTTTAAAGCAGAGTAAGTAAAAGTCTGGAAGACATCTTGTCCAAAACAAATCATATTTGTTGTTAAAAACCTGCCCTGGTACGAAATCTTCCATGAGTTCCTCCTTCAATTGTTCTAGAACCACTGCTGCTTTCCTGTGATCTGTTGATGTATACGTACTCATAAGCCTGACCATCCAGTTAAAAAAAATCAAGAGTCATCACCTACTAGCTTGAAATTTAATATCTTGCATTTGCGTTCTTCCTGTATATAAATCTCAAAAGCCCTACCCTACACAGCCCTCATGAAAAAAAGTACTATATATAGTGCTCCACAACATTTGAGGCATTAGAAGTGTAAAACTGTCAAATTTCTTTATTTTTCTATATCAACTAATACCTGACTATGAACCTCCACTCACCAAGGATGGCAATAAATTCTATATTAGTTATTATTGGTGTTTCCCTATTCCCTTTCACAAAGTGCTTACGCCTTTTTTAAGTAATCAAGACGATTAAGAAGTATTATTTCCCCAAATTAGTCTACTACACATTTGTTAAAGGATAAAATATAAAAGATCTTTTTTCTTTGTGTGATTCCCCCCCCAAAGACCTACACCCAGATCTGAAAGAGCAAAAATAAATCTGAGGCTTTAGTATTCTTTTGCTGAATAAAGATCATTGAAAAAACTGTTAAGACTAATTTTTGGCTGCCATCCCTGGAGATTATGATTTTAAAGGTCTGGAGCAAGGCCCAGAAATTTGTATTTTGTTTACTTATAAAATTTAGTAAGTGATTTTGATAACCAGATTTAGAAACACATCTAAAGGACTGAACTAAACCTTATATATGTAAAAGATCTCAGACTTCTAAAATTTTTTATGAAAATTTAAATCACTGTAAACGGACCCTAGAGTTCCAAAAACTGTATTTGGCAAGAGTTTACTATAATTTTGTGAGATACAACTTCATATATATGGCCCTCTGCTTTTTATTATTGTGGCAAAATATATATAACATAAAATTTACCATTTTAACCACTTTTAAAAGTATACAGTTCAGTGGCATTAAGTACATTCACATAGTTATGCAGCCATCACCACCATCCATCTCCAGAACTTTGCATCTTCCCCAACTAAAACTCAGTACCCATAAGACACTAACTCCCCATTCCCTGGCCCCGTAACCCCTGGCAACCACCATTCTACTTTGTCTCTATAAATTTGACTATTCGAGGTACCTCATATAAGTGGAATCATAACAATATTTGTCCTTCTGTGACTGGCCTATTTCATTTGGCATAATGTCTTCAAGGTTTATCCATGTTGTAGCATGTGTCAGGATTTCCTTCTTTTTTAAAGTTGGATAATATTCCATTGCATGTATATATCACATTTTGTTTATCCATTCCTGAAGGACCCTTAGGTTGCATCCACCTTTTGTCTCTTACGAATAATGCTGCTATGAATGTGAGTATATAAATATCTACTCAAATCCTTGCTTTCAATTTTTCTGAATATAAACCCAGAAGTGGAATTGCTTTAATTCTTATAATACTCTTAATAAGATAGAGGAATTCTAGCATGTATTTTATCCTAAAATTCTTAGTACATAATTTAATTCTGATTTTCTAAAGTGACAAATGTAGACTTTTGTAGACTAAAGCAACCATGTAGACAAAAGACTGAACTCATATTCATAAGTTTTCTCTCCACTTGCTCCTTCTTTTCAGATCTCCACATCTAAGTTTATTTTTAGTTTTTCCATCTTCAGCATGATCTCCCATGACAAGTTCACCACTCCCATGACTTCAGTTATTTTCTCTCGCTCATAGTTTCCAGATTCACCATCAAGCCCTGGAATGTCTCCTCCAGTTTCTGTTGTCCAACCAGCCATACTTTTGTGAATGAATAAGCTATCTCCCAGGAGCATTGTTCTATTAGCCATTCCTTCTCTCTCCTGGATCTCCAAACTCTCTTGTTCTACCAGCTCTTTTCCCATAGGCTATATAACTCTACTTAAAAACAGAAATTCCTTTTCTTTCTTTAAAAACAAAAACACTCAAGTCATGTTCAGTTTAGTGGGTTACCACACCTATTTCAAATGCGTGTGTGGGCACATGCGTGCACACACACACACATACTCGTCAAGGTGGCAGCCTCTCACAGACTTTCCCTCATGCCTGAGATACAGTAAGTCCCTGCCAGGTCCCTTTGTCCTGCTTGCTGCCAGTTGCAAAAGCAATTGAATCACTTGCTCTAATTGACCAATGGCCAAATGGCCTAAGGCTGTTTGAAGTCTCAGGGCTTCCAAGTACCAGAACTCATAAAACATACTTCAAAAAAAAAATCTACTAGAGTCTCCAAAGTCAGACTTCCCATTCAAAAGTTGCCTCCTCATCAGCCAGGACTCAGAAAGCATCTGCAGAACTCTATGACAGTAGAGCTGTGACAGTGGGAGTGTACAGGAGGGTCCAGGTTAAATTTCAAATGAGACCCTATCTTCAGCTAACACACACAACACAATGTTTGAGGGGATGAAAGTAATAAATCTCTTATTAAAGTGGCAGGTGGTAGAGATTGTTTCTTTACTTCCAACAAATTCATAAGAGAATAGGAGAAGAGGAAAAATTTTAAAGCCCAAATCCAAAAAGTAGGAGGTAAACCCTGGGGTTTTGGATGGAAACCCTTCTATACTCCATCCGCAATTTCTCACCCTCACCTTGCCTTACTGATAAACTCCACCAAAACTACCTTGAGTCTCTTGCTCCCTCATCTCTAACCACAACTGTACTTCCCCAGCAGCACTGGACCTATTCTGCCAAGAATTTAAAACAAAATTCAGAAAAGTATATTGAGCCTATTCAATTAGTTTCTTTAATAAATTATATTTTGATGGTGGTAACAGTGAAACTGGCAGATTCATATATTGCTAATTGCACTCTAAAATTGTTTAGTAGTTTTCTAAAGCAATTTGGCTGCACGTCAAAAACCATAAAAAATATTACACCTTTTAACTTAGTAATTATGCTTCCTAATAATATAATCCAAAATGGGTAAAAATGATTATGTACATCTACATATAAATTAATACATATTTATTGTAGTGATCTTTCAGTAGAAAAATGGCAGACTATCCAACAAATGAGCAATGTTTAAGCAAGTTATAGAACAAAAACTTGAACTATTGCTATGTTTACCATTACAAATAAGGTTGAAAAATATAGTAAATGCAAAAATGCATTTTATAGGCTACTGAATACAGATAATACAACTATGTAAAAATCTGCCTAAGACAAAAGCTTTTGAAAATGTATAGCAAAATTTACACACAGCGTGTTAAGGTAGTGGCACTGTGCTCTTCCCTGTGTTGGAATAGTTTGTAACATTTTTGCATTATTTTTTATAATAACAAGCATCTGGCATTTTTAAATGGTTAGCATTATACAGCTGTATAAAATCATTATTAAAACAGCTTTACAATGATTATGAACACATATTCTCTGATATGGGGTAATTTTAGTTTCTTTTTAATGTATATGGATTATTTTTCTCATTTGGAATTCATCTAAGATGATTCCAACAATCTAAAAACCTAATGCATTTACTCCATTTAGTCTGCTAAACAAGTTATTTTATAGTCCATTGCCCAAATGGATGTCTCAAATATGTGCAAATACAATGGGTTTTCAAGCTTATTCAATTCCTAACCATATAGCCTGACTGAGGCTTGAAGTTTATATTATTTTTTCTCAGATACTAATGAAATGGTTCTGACTGTGTAATTTTCAACAAGACCAAATGAAATCTGCACAAATTATACAGCTGTGATGCTTTTATCACTATGCATATGTGAACATAAGTATCAAGTAACAGTAGAAAATATAAAAAATAAAAGGAGCAGAGGTGATAGATTTTGTTCCGCTGATTATATTCTGGACAAAGAAATGGGAAAGATGCAAACTGGCTGAGAAACACTTTTGTTTATTTAAAGATAATAAAAATGTAAGTATCATATCAGAACAAATCATGCAATATCTCATCCTGTTTGCATGTAATGCTAATGAAAGATGCATGCAGATCATAGCACAACATAGAGGCCACATAGATAAAGATGAATAAGTTATCCAAGGTGGCAATTTGGGGAGAAGGAGAAAGAGCTGCAAAAGCAAGGGAATATAAAAACTACCTTTTATCAACCACTCCTTCCCCATCTCTTGCCTGAGCTAAAGAATGAGGAAAGTTCTTCACAGACTGTTAGTGAGTTTCAGAGCTCTCCCGTCTCTTCTATCTTTTGTAAATGAGTTGTCACCCTCAAGAAAAAAAAAAGAAAAAGAAGAAGAAGAAAATGTTTGTGTTCAACTGTTTTGTCCAAAGCACATTGCAGGTGGAGTTTCAGCAAGTTGCCATCTGTTTCCTCTTTGCCAATGAAAAGCTCAGTTGAAATCAGTTTGACCTTTCCAGGCTTCTTGATGTCCTAGATGCCATTCACACAATCACTGGAAAACCAGACGACCACCACAAAGGACATGTCCTTTCCCTCCTCAATGTCTTCTGAGCAGCAGTCAATTTGAATTTTTGTACTACTTAAATCTGTATTTTTCATGGTTTTGTGGTACTTAGTCTCATGGTTTTCTCTTAAATGTTTGTTCTTAATGATATCTAGCATTTTTCCAAGAGTCAATTTAAATTTGTTGTCAAAAGGCTCCCATCCCATTACATCAACTGAAAATTGATCAACACACAGGGTTGGAAGGAGCTTAGCAGGTATCTAGTAACAGCCTCATCATTTTATAGCTAACAAATGTAAAATCCAAAGAAATCAAGCAACTGGCTAAGCTTTTGTAACTATAACATTACTGTAACTGTAATCCATTTGTTCTGGCTTGCAATACAGTATTCTTTCATCTTGGCCACCAGTACCCTATTCTCACTCCACTTTAGATCCTTTCTGAACTGAGTAGAACCACAGGATTTGAGAGTTTAAATTATCTTTAGATTAAAAAATCTGATCATATACAATTTTAAAATTTCTATGTAGCAAAGAAAAAACAACAGACAAAATCAAAAGGAAAAAGAAACCTAGAGAAATAATTTGCAACATGACAAAGGCCTATCTCCTTAAAAAATAGTTCTTCAAGTCAATAAGAAAAAGATCAACAGCCTAGTAGAAAAACTGGCAAAAGATTTAATTTAGCAACTTGTCATCATACAGGGAATTCCCTTTGCTACTCTGCTGTGATATATCTCCTATTTCCTGGATCCTCTTTCTTGATCTATTCCCTCATTTTCAAGGAGTGTATCCTCCAAGAGCTTCCTGAGAAAGGTTGCAAGAGAGGTAAATATTTTGAGACTGTGAAGGTCTGAAAATATTCTATCATACAATTGACTGATGCATAGACCTCTATGCTTGAAAAATAATACACATAAATTGAAATGAATGTTTTTATTTCATTCTTGATTAGCCACAATTACTTATTAATGGGATGTGTTTGGTATTGGTCACTGCATACTTCTCAAACCCTGGAATCACAGTGGACACCATCACACTCATTTCCTGTCCTGCGTTGACTTTCACAGAGTACTGCTTTTAATTCCATCAACCCAGCTTTGTTAAGTTGACATCACAAAGTCGACTGTGAACCACCTCAGTCTAGTAGTTCACAGGGTATCCAAGAGATATCATTATCACTGCATTTCCTTCAAGGTTTTAAAAATTACAATGACACCCTGTGAGTTTGCTGTAGTGCCCTGGGGTGTGTCAGTGTATGGCTTGGGAACCTCTGGGCTAGCTGATAGGGAAAAAATTAAGTTGGGTGCCTTTTAGTATGCATGTATAGTATGAATACATTTTTTTCTTTGTGGGTATAGACACTAGACATACACATAATATGTGTATATACATATATATATACACACTAAATATATACATAATGTGTATGTATATACACATACACACCTATAACTGCACACAGACACAAATGTATGCCATTTTTTCTGTGTATGTCTGTGTATATACTATATATACACCAACATATATATGCTTTAAAAATTATGGACTAATATACATCAAAATGATGTTTATCTCTAAGTGCTGATATTTATCTCTAGGTGATTCTTACCTTTTTCTTTATGCTTTCAATGTTGTTTTATAATTCCTATGAAGTTCTATTTTATAACCAGTGAAGACAATAAAGCTCCATTCTGAAAAAAGAAATTAAACCAAAAACTAAAAACATAGACCCAAGTTTCACCCAGCTTCTTCCCTTAATGAGGAAAACAAGCTTAGAACTTACTCAACAAGAGGATATTCTTGCTGAGAATAGATTTGAACCATTATAAATAATCATCACATTAGAGACAGATTGGGATAAAAGTAGAACCACTCTATAGTTCAGCCAAGAGCTGAGGAGAAGAACCTCCCTCACGCATAAATCAGTCATAATTTTTAAAAAAGGAACAAACATGGGATTAAAGGAAAAACACTTTAAGACAGCAAAGGCATATAATAAAAAAAAATAGACATAAACCCACAACACACATCTCAAATATATTGCCATGAAGCTGGTGAAGGCTTTGAACAGTCCTCCTGGAAATCGGAGAACTTAGTGAAACAGTGGCATCTAAAAATGCTGGAAGAACTTGGGGGGTGGGGTAAATAAGAGCATCATAAAAATGAAGTCACATTTGAGAAGCAACAGAAAGGAGAATAAGTAAAACAAAATCAGAGTCATGAAGGGCAAGCCTGAGAACACTGAGCCAAACCAAAAGAGTTTAAAAAGACTAGGGAGCAAATAAAAGCTATAGAAGACAAAGGAAATCAAATTTACACTTATCTGGTATTTCTGAAAAAGAAAACAATATGGCACAAAAAAGTATTCAAAAATATATTCAAAAGTCATTTTTAAAATAAATATTTGAATCTATCAATTTGAAGGTTACATTATGTTTCAGTAAAAATGCATGCAACTGATCAAAATGGTACAGTCTCTTTCCTGGTAATGATACTAGACTTCAAAGATAAAGAAAGAATCTAGTCATCTATGAGAGGTAAAAGTCAGGTAAGCTTCGACTTTCCCACAGACATGATATAATGTTGAAAGATGATGGAGAAATGTCAGGTCTTCAGGGAAAAGATCATGGACTCCAGAGATTTTTAGTCAAAGTATTGTCTAGGCACAAATAGACCAACATCAGACATTTCAAACATGGATGAGCTTAGGAAATATAGTCCCATGAAAACTTCTTAAAGAAACAAACTTTAGCCAATCAATAAAAGGAAAAAGTTGTGGCAAAAGTGACAGCAGTGAACAATGAATCCTTTTGAATGTAGTACAGAGATTGAACTGCTATGGCAATGATAGTCAAGGTCAGCCTGTGGACTTTATTGACCATGTGATATACAAGGGACCACAATCCATCCAAGTAGGTAGGTTACTGTGAGAGAGGGTGAGGAGTCAGGGGGACAAACTGATAAATGTTGTTTACAGTAAACAATTTATGTATAGTCTAAATAATAATCTGTGAATACTATTTTATGATATAAAAAGACCCATTAGAAACCTAAGAATATACATCCTTTAGAAAAAATAAATGAAAAGGTAATAAAAGTAAGCAGATGGGTTACATAATAAAACATGATGTACTGAAAAGCTAAGTTTAAAACAAAGTGACACAGTAAAATTGAAAATTAAAAAAATCAGCAAAGACCTATCAGAAAAACCAAAAGAAAGCAGGATCATGAGAGTATATCAGATGATGTTGAACACAAGTCAAAAAGCACCAGATATGACAAAGAGGGGCACTTTAGAACAATAACTACAACCCACAATATAGATCTGATATTCATGAGTATTTATGCACCAAATAATAACAAAATATCCTTAAAACAAAAGCAAAAAATACAAAAAGAAACACACAGAGACACAAATAGATATGGGAGACTAATTCATCTCTCTCAGTGATAACAAATCAGCTGGAAGAAAAAATAATGATGAACCAAATGACCTAACCAATAAGGTAGACACGTTAATTTAAATCAAACTCAATGCACTTCTCAAGTGCACAAAAAACACTTTTTTTTGAAATTGACTATATATTAGGCAACAAAAAACTAAGTTCCTAAAAGTAAAAATAATATAGACGATGCTTTCTGCTACAACAAGCATGGAAATTAATCACAAAATTAGAAATATTAACTAACCTACTACATGTAAGTTAAAATTTTTTTCTAATATAATTTTTTTACCAAAGAAAAAATTTTAAATTGAAATCACCAACTAAGAAACAGCAATAGTTCAAATACCACATATCAGAGACAATAGGATACAGCATGAGCAGAAATAAATTTATGTACTTAAAAACATACATCTAAATTATAAAGAATTGAAATAAATTCATAAGGAATTCAAATAAGAAAGTTGGGGAAAATAAAATAAGCAAAAGGAAACAATAAGAATGAAAACAGAAAATAATGAAATGTAAAATAGAATTAACAAATAAATAGAAGAGGTCAGTCTTTGGAAGAAAAAATAAATTTCATAAATTATTAGTTAAGCTAATAAAGAAATCTGAGAGAAGGTGCAAATACATAAACAACAAATAAAATGGATGGCAGCGTTTAGCATAGGGTCTTGCACATAAAAGTGCTGAGTAAACATTTGCTGAATGATTAAAGGAATCAACTAGTGAAACTACCTCAGGCAAACATTTTTTAATTATTGTATTTCATTCAGTTCTCAGATGCACATTTTAACATCTTTGAAGTTGAGAATTTACTTGCTGTGATGATATCTCACAGTAGTTGTGGGTGAATTTGGTTGTTATTTCTGGTGGCACGATGGGATAACTACAATCCCTACAAATCTCCCTCAACAACGACCATTTCAGAACCACTTTGGAAGAAATAAAAGTTCTACTCATTGGCTGAGCACCTTCGATGGTCAGCTTCTAGTAAGATAAATACAGTACCATCATCAAAACGTGCAGCATGGGTACCAGATACAACTTGGAAGAAACTCCCAGAGGCAATAGTAGAGTTTTGTTTTAGGAGGTGCTGTATCTTCATCTCTCAGTTGGCACAGAATACAGTGTTGTGGGGAAAAACATGACATCAGTGACTTTGCCTCAAAAAGTAAACCAGAAAAAGTCAGACATTGGATGTGAAGTTTCAGTAATTGTCTCTAGAACCTAAGTCCATTCCATCTCCACTTTGTTTGATCCCTGTTGTAAAGTTCCTGATATGGTAACATAACATGCCTCCTAGGACAAGAACCCAAACTGTCTCTTCCATTCCTCTGACCCCAATTCTACAGCCAAGCTCTAAGACTCGGCCCTGTGCCTGGCTCTCTGTATCCTCTGAACGGACCCTTGAAACCGACTGCCAGATCTCAGGATTTCCAAGTCACACCAGTCCTGTGTCTCCAAGGCTGAATTCCATTCTGCTGGTGGAATAGCCCGATGCGACTTTGATGCCAATATATCAAACTGTTTTCTAGAATTATGACTGGAGATGACGGTATCCTTGGAGTACCAGTCCTAGCCAAACCTCCTCCATGATCTGAACTCCTCCATATTACACAAGACCCAATTCACTAGAAATCCTTTGGCAAGACATGACTCTTGGCTCCAGCCAAACAAAACAGTAGGAAGGAGTTCACACTTGGCATGACACCCACACATCAGGGGGCTGAGAGGAAGGTCCAGAAAAAAAGTATTAAAACGATTCGATTTTTCTAGGGCTATACACTGGTACTTAGGGTCCATATTTTGAGTATTTTAAATAGTAATCAAATGTTATGGCTTTAATATACATTTTTATTCATTTTGAGAAGTTAAAACTAAAATAGTGGGCTACAGGAGCTGTAATTTTGATGGCAAACAAATAAATGGATGAATAAAATTGAACACTTTGGTAGCAATATGATCAGCGTTTAATTACAAACAAACTCCATCCTGGAAGGAGGCCCAAACCTTAGCAGTAAGCTAAGATTTGCTGACAAGAGCTCTATAAAGGCTAATAAGCACACGTTAATAAAGCAATGGTAACTATTGTTTGATTAATATAGGAATCATTAAAAACAGTATCAATATGACCTATTTATTTTTTTCTATGTAGGGATTGCCAATATGATTTCTACATTTTTAATGGGAAAAAATTTGATGCAATTTTTTGCATGATATTTAGAAATGTCTATTACAATTTTAAATGGCCACACCCTTTGACTCGATAATTCTATCTCTAAAAATATATCCAGCAGAAAATACTTGAGTAAGTGTACAAAGATGTATGTTCAATGACATTCACTGTAGCATTTCTTATAAAACAAAAATTTGGAAAAAACCCAAATGGTCCTCAGTAAGGGATTGGTTAAACAAGTATGGTACACTCATTCAATGAATACTAGGCAATCAGTAAAAGAGAATTAGTAGCTCTTTATGTACTAATATAAAAAGATGTCCAAAATGCGCTTCAAAGTAAAAGAAAAGGACGGCTAACTGCAGAAGAGTATGTACAGTCTGATCCCCATTTGTATTAAAAATACATATTCCTATATAGATATTTAGATATTTATCTATTACTGCTAAAACTGGTTCTTTCTGTGGAGCGATATAATAATAATTTTGTTTCCTGTGTTTTATAATGTAGTTTTTTACATTATATTATCAAAACAATTAAAAAGAAGATTCATAAGTATTTTAAGAGTCTGTTCCACATGCCTTTACTGCAGCATTTTCTTATAACTGAGGTCCCTAAAAAAGAAGACACCTGTGAGACGCTGCCAATGCAAGAACAATTCAGAAAATGTCACTCCTCTATTCAAACTCCCTGTTACGGGTTGAATTGTGTCCTCCAAAACTTCATATGTTGAAGTCTTAACCCCTAGTACCTCGGAATGTGAACTGATTCGGAAATAGGGTCATTGCAAGTGTAATTAACTTAATTAGCTAAGTTAATATGAGATCATTAAGCTGGGACCCAATCCAATACGATTGGTGTCTCTATGAAAAAGGGGAAATTTGGACACAGACACACGCACAGGGAGAATGTCATGTGAAGATGAAGAAAGAGATTAGGGTGATGCTTCTACAAGCCAAGGAATGCCAAAGATTGCCAACAAACCACCAGGACCTGGGTGGGATGCTTGGAACAGATTGTCTGTCAAAGCCCTCAGAAGAAATTCTGCCTCCAGATGTAGAAACTCTGTGTGAGTTTCAAGACTTTGGACTCAAGACCAAAGCATTAATTCTTTTTTTTTTTAACATATTTATTGGAGTATAATTACTTTACAATGGTGTGACAAAGCATTAATTCTTACTGAATCTCCAGCTTGACAATTTACTCTACAGATTTGGGATTTGCCAGTCCCCAAAATCATATGACCCAATTCCTTAAACTCTCTCCCTCTCTCGATAGATAGATATAGATAGATGATAGATAGATACATAGACACATAGATAAAATACAACACATAGATAAAATACATATCTTAGTCTTCCTGTTTCTCTAGAGAAGCCTAGTACAGCTTCTTCCCTCCCGTCACCCCACTTCTGCTGAGTGGACTCAAACTCCATAATTGCCATTGAAGACCTTTCCCCAGGCATTCATTGGTCTATACAATCTAGCCAGGTAGAAATAGCCCCTGCTTTCCCACTTCCATATTTTTATTTGCACATTATTTCCACTCAGTACAAAAAAATGATAGTATGTGAAATGAGCGTGACAAATTGTGAAATATAATTGTGGTCTTGATTTTGTGCTTTTAACAACCATAATATTGATTTCATGGAATTTTATTCTTTCCTTAAAAAGTCAGTAACGACACACTCTGTTAAGACAGTCTCCCTTTAAAATTTGCCTCAAATAGAAAAGAATCATCCAACTCTTCAGGTATTCCCCTCTTCTTTCCTCCTTTTTCAAAATGTCCAAGTGCTTCCTCTCAATCTGTAAACACCCTGCCATCCCACTAACTTGCTCAAATCTTACGTCCTTTCCTGATTACCTCAATAGCAGGGTTTCTCAACCTTGGCATGACTGTTGACATTTGGGGCTAGAGAATTCTCTGTTGGAGGCAGGACACTCCTCTGCATTGTAGGATGTTTAGCAGCATCTCTAGCCTCTTCCCACTGGATTCTAATAGCACCCCTTCCCCCTGTCTCCAGTAGAGACAGCCAAAAATGTCTCTGGAAACTGTCAAATACCCTCGTGTGCAAAAGAGCCCCTGGTTGAGAACTGCTAACCCATAACACACACACTTTCCCTTGGGTCAGGATAACATCAAGGGCCTCCTTCTGCTTTGCCAGGGAAAAGCTTTTACCATAGCTCACTTTATCTATTTTCTCACCTCGCTTTTTTCTCAGGTGAAGGATGAGAAGAACAATATTAGAAAATGGAAGAGATTTTAGAAATAGAATCATTGCATTGTTCTTGTTTGGTTGAAGGAGAATTATTCAGCACAGCTGTTATATTAATATTTCCACAAAACCTGCTACGTATTAGAGGAGGGATACAATTATATAAGATAAATGTGTTATTGCTCTATTATTTCACTAGTTCTATGTTAAAGAAAATGAAAATCTCTCTCAAGAGCTTCCTAATGAAACCCAGTGATTCACCCTTTCTCAATTAAGAATAGACGCCACCATCAAATGAAGAAAAAGCAGTTCTTCAAAATGAACAACAGTACATTGCAATGAAGCAAAATCTACAACACGGAATACAAATAACCCGTTATAACACTTGCCTACCGTTGGCAAGATGTAACTGTCATGCTTGGGATGACTGAGAAGTGAAGTCAGCTCTGGATTTTCCACACTAATGGAGACGAATATATCTGACCTAGAAGGTCATCAATCTTCATCCATAAACTCAGGTGCATGAGAAATTGTTTTATTTGACTCAACCTAATTTCAACGTCAAACTCTGATGCTGCAGCAGGGGTAGAAGGTTGTGAAAATTCTATTCAATAAATTTAGGACTCTCCTATCTCACAACTCTACCCTGGAACTTTGCCACTTCCCTGGGTTTCTGCCAAAGCAGAGCTCGTGGACCTGCCTGTGCCATGGAGGGAGATAAGGAGGAGTACAAATGGAGGCCCAAGGGCTACAGTTGGTCTCCCCTCCCAGCACCCCCATACCAGACACTCTTGCCAGCTTCCCTGGGATCCACCCAGGCCTGCACATGGCTGTGCAGCCCATACATCACATCCTGCACATCCCAGGCCAGGGCAGGTGCAGGAAGCGTCTTGGGCCCAGCCACAGAACCCAAGAGAGATGCCCTAGTCAGGCCTCCAGGGGTTCAGAAGCCCTCTGTCTGGAGCCCACCCATATATATTGCTATCACATCCTCTCTGTTTGCACTTTCCCTTCCTTTACTATATATACCCTGGAGAATCTTTTCCTCTCCAGAAAGAAAAAGCAACACTTATCCACGATATTTCACTCAAATAATTTGCCTATACCCAGAGACCCACCGTCATCTTAAAGATGTGATCGTTTTTGCCAGAAGTTTCCTGGATTTGTGGGGGTTTTTGGTTTCTCTGTTTTGTTTTATTTTCTACTGTGTTCAACCTTTCCCTAAGATAGAGAGAGGAAAGCAACTTTGCAGTTTAAATGGCAGGGTGTGGGATTAATAAGAGGGAAAAATCTATTTACATTTCTAGAAATATTAGAAAGTCAAAATATTACATGTATTTATATTTTTATTTGATTATGAGTCTGTATTTGATAATGTCTGATATTTTGAATATTCAACTCAAACAGAATAATGGAACATATTACAAAGGTTTTCTCTCTTGAACACCTTCATGCATTTCATTTGAATTAAAAAGTACAGCAGTGCTGCTACTGTGTAAATAAAAATTGAAGAGTCTACATGAGATAACTCATATATTATATGGGTAATTCCAATAAGAGGATATAAAAATCCTAAGTCCTGAAGTCCCCTGGTATTTATACCTAGGGAAGACACAGACCTGCTGCAAAGTGAGAGTTTTAGACTCTAATTGCCTTTTTCAAGCTTCTAGGATTTCTCCTACAACAGGACAAATTCAGGTCATAGAGGGCGCTATTAAGACAGATTTCCCATCTTCTGCCAGGTGTCTGGTATTTTCACTGTAAGGCAAAGATCCTGGGAACTAATTTACCCTGTTCCCTACACACCTAAGGTAAGATTTCTTCCAAGCGACTTTATCACTTAAGTTTCTTTGGCTACAAGCAACAAAAACCAATTCTAGCTAATTTAAGATTTAAAAGAAGGTATTGACTCGCATAGCTGAAAATTCCAGAGCTGGAATGGTTTCAGACAAACTTGATTAGGACCCCATCCTTAGGGGCTGCCTGATGGCTCTCGACACCCGCAGCTGCTCACCTGAGGCAGCAGAGGAGATAGCCAGCTTCCTCAATAGCCCGTACAAAGGTCTAGATGTGTAATCCTGGGTCTTATGTTAACCCACGCACTGAATCATGGGACTACAATCATATACTGATAGTCTAGGGTAGGGGATAGCAAATGTTTTCTGTCAAGAGCCAGAGCGTAAATATTTTTGACTTAGCAGGTCATATGGTCTCTGTCACAACCACCCAACTCTGCCCTTGTCCATGCATAAATGAAGGATCATGGCTGTGTTACCATACTTTATTTACAGACACCGAAATGAGAATTTTATATAATTTTCACATATCTGGAGATACTATTCTTCTTTTGATTTTTTTTTTTTTTTTGCAACCATTTAGTGATGTAAAAACAATTCTTTGCTCACAGGTTTTTATAAAACAGGCAGCATGCAGAACTTGGCCCATGGGCAGTAGTTTGCCAACTTCTGCTCCGGGGAACCCACTTCACTTGAAACGTGCAGACTGAGAATGAAAAACTGGGTCCCTCTAAGCAAATTAGGGTAATGAGTGTTGAGCAACAAACACAATATATCTTCACCAGAGCACCATTATGTTTCACAATTTTAAGCCAGGAGAGCTTGAGAAGTTGTTGCCCAGCGAACTCTTAGAATTCATCCAAAAGCTGGAAGCGTAATGAATGGCCCACCTCCAGTTCCTCACTGCTGCTCCTAAACCCCCATCACTCACCACTAGAGTTGTCCAGGAAGCAGAGCCCATCTAATTGTCTATTTTCTGTGGCATCAGCAAACCAAACAAGTCGCCAATCAGGATAGCTCTGCACGTTCTGGATGTGGGCCACATGGTCAGTGCCCGGTTCTGACACTAGGAAATCATATGGTTTGGAGCTAATCCGCGTATCCTTTCATTTTATTCAACAAAGAGCTAGTTATTTATCTCCACCCATTGTTCTAGGCTCCGGGGATACACCAGAGAACAAAAGAGGAAAAATCCCTGCTCTCCTTGAGTTTATTAATTAATTAAAAGTAAATGGGGGAAAACAGAAAAATAAAGGAAGAAAAGGAGTTCCGGAATGTTGGGTGTCATTTTAAATAGGTGGCCAAGGAAAGCCTTACTGCAAAGACAACATTCAAGCAAAGAATTGAAGGAGAAGAGCTTCCCAAATATCTGGGGGCAGAGTATTTTAAGTAACAAGACTAGCAAGTGCAAAGGCCCTGGAGCAGGAATATGACTGGCATTTAAGGAGGCAAGGATGGCGGGAGCAGAGTGAGTGAGGGGATAAGCAAGAGAAGATGAAGTCAGAGAAGTAGAAGGGGAGGGGCCACAAGTCACAGAGAGCCTTGGAGGCCACTGTACCAACTTTGATTTTTACTCTGAGTAGAGGTGGCATGGAAGGGTTTTGAGTAGAGAAGACATGATCTGACTCACTCTCTTTAAGACATCATTTTGAGTGCTGTGTTGAGAATAGAGTTATGGGGGGAAGGGTTGGAAGCAGGGAGACCAGCTAGGAGACTACTGTAATAACCTAAGTGCCCCACTCTCAAGGAGAGAATATTCCACCAGTTGAACTACAAATCTGTCTTCGAAATAATAAGCCTCCATGTGCAACCTATAATAGACTAAGGCGGGCTTCCCTGGTGGCGCAGTGGTTGAGAGTCCGCCTGCCGATGCAGGGGAC
>NW_020174698.1:2106119-2266959 GCF_003031525.2 Neophocaena asiaeorientalis asiaeorientalis
AAAAAAAAAAAAAAAAAAAATAGACTAAGGCATAACATAGCTTTGAAGAACAGATGCAAGCACAGTTAGCCCAGATATCCACTACCCCAAGCTGGATCCCATGTGAGCAGACATTATCAGAGGAGCCCCACTTGACACCCCTGGCACTGCACACAAGGAGCTGAGAGAACAGTGCTAGAGAACCTGTTGTCTACTATTATCCTCAGCCTTTGCAAACCCACTCCTCTTTTCATTCTAGAATATGTCCACCTCACACTTTGGCTCGAATGTCTATGGCCAGCATTGTGTACACTCACTCAAGTTCCTCACTGAGCTGTGTTTCTCACTGCTTGGACCGGGCAAGGTTAACCAACCGGAATCATATTTGTGTCAAGAGGTAGCAGAGATGCCACCACTCATCTCATTACGGATGAGTGTCCACTTTCTTACCCAGCATGCATATGCCCTCTTTGAGCTTAAGGACTCTGCACAAATACCCCGACACTAACCTTAGGCTATTTCCCTCACCTTGAAGAGCCCCTTACTCTGTGAAAGGGAGGAAATAGCGCCACTGCCTCTACCATTTTCAAACCACGACATGACAACCAGTTCAGCAGCACCACCTTGGGGCTGCCATGGGAAGTGCATATCTAAGGGCCTGAATGTGAAAGTTTTTTACGTCCAGAACACCCCCAAACCAGATTTGTTATCTTAGTGTGAGAGGGTTTCAAGATGATCAAAGATGTTTGGTGAATCCTAAGACTCACAAGATAATGGCAGAAATTCATCCCCCACTTCCCCACAATATCTGCCCAAATAATAACTGCCTTCATCTAAAAGGGCAAAGGTTTGAATAATGCTTTACTTCCTCGGTGGCCTCATGGGCACTGAAGTTCACATTTACGGCTGACCAGCTGCTCATCTAGCCTAACTCACTCTGACCCTAAGCCTGTGTTTTTAGAATAAGCTGCACAGTAGTATCACGGGGGGAGAGGGTAAAGAATTCCGATGCCCACGCTTCTCCCCAGGCAGTTAACTCAGAATTTCTGTGAGTGCGACCCAGGCATCACTGGGGGTGATAACAATGTGCAGATAGGGTAGCTATCAAAACGAATGCTTCCATTCCTTAAGTGGGACCAAACTCACTCAAGAAAAATCCAATAAGAGAGTAAACTTTGTCCCTGAACACAATTCAACGGAAAACTGGTCCCAGGCAAGGTCAGTTCTCCCTGTGGGCTTAGGAGCTGTTAGCTACCAAAGCCCCCTTGGAGGTATGGAGACACTTCCCTCTGCCTTTGCTCTGTAACACTGCAGCGAAGGCAAAGCTGTTAATCCAGCATCCTCTGCCTGCATTTCTACCCCCTCCCCCAAGAAAAAAACTTGCTTCCATTTCTCCATCTGCTTCTTGACCAGCAGTCTCGTTGCCTTCACACTTGTAATTCCCTCTTCTCGGAATGCTCCCCTCTCTGCGCCTCACTTCACTCCACTCCCTTCTTCACCTGCCTAACTTCTGCTCAAGGCAATAAACCTTTCCCGATGATGACAGACGGTCTCCTATTTGCTCCAGAGCAGTCCCTGCTTCTTGCAATATAGTACTTAGCACGCTGTGTTGGGCTGCTTTTCATCAAGTCTAAGACACCATCAATTATGAGATACACTATGATTTTAAGGAATGCTAAGGAACCAAAACAGCTGTCAATAAAATTACGACAATGTTTTCTTATAGGTTAGAATTTTCATTTCGTACATATTGAAAGAATTCTTTTAGTGCAATTTTGAGATATATCAAATAGCCCGGGGTTTGTTAGTCTTTCTTATTTAACCAACTCATAGTCTCAGTTTTTCTTTAGTAGAATCACATGTCATAGAAAGTTAAGCAGTTGCTGTTCAAACTCAGCAGGAAGCTTCTGATATTGGCGTTTGACCCCTGAATGATAGTCCTGCATGATGAATGAATTGATCACATCAACTCCTTGTTTTGAAATTTATTCCATCTTTTCAAATGGATCAGGCAATTCTTCCCGCCTTTAGTTGAAGGGCTTGGCAGTATTTCTCAGAATTTAATGTGCATATGAATCACCTGGGAATCTTCTTAAAATGCAGTTTCTGATTTTGAAAGTCTGGGATGCAGGCTGAGATTCTGCATTTTTCTTAAGTTCCCTGGTAATGCTGATGCTCTTGGTGAGGTAGCAAGCTGACAGGCAATTCTTTGCACATATCTCAGTCACAACACCTTACACAACTAATTTAACTTGTATTTTCCATTTTTAGGATCCATCAAGCATTTCATTAATTTGCAAGGAAATAAGAAATGGGGATCATCGCTCCAATGATAATTACCTCACTGGTATCAAATAGACATCCACTGCACGGTTTCTAGCCTTTCTACACACACAATAACTTTTCGTTCTAATCCTGCATTATAATGTAATCTTTTAAAGCACTTTAAATGGCAATTAGCTCAGCTCATGCAGTATCAACAATGTACATATCAATGAAGGAAAGACAACGTGAACAGCTGTGACCAAGTTTTCTCTTGCCTCCTTTCCCCAACTATACTGTGAGCTACTTGAATGCAAGGACTAGGAAAACCTTTGTCCTAAGGCACAGAACTCAGCGCCAGGCAGGAGATAAGTGCATGGGGCATTCATGCAGTCCTAGTACTCTCCTAACAATGTTTGTCTGGGCTAAGAGTCAGTGATTCGTACTTATTTTTAACACACATATTTGAAATCTTGTCTGGCTGTGCCTACCCAGGGCTTACTGTGAGTAAACTGGGACAATTAACGTGCCTTGTGAGCTAAGACTAGCCCAGGGTGGTGGAGTAGATGGGAGTGGTATTTAAAAAGACTAACTGTTGGTGGAGTAGATGGGAGTGGTGTTTAAAAATACCAACTGTGTGATTCTTTGAGATACTAGAACTATGATTTGCTTTTCTGTACATTATGACTGGTTCACTCTAACTCTCCTGCCTAGCCGGTGTTTCATCTATCCTTTTTTTCTAGGTGATGGCTCAAGTCAAATAGAAATTCATATCCCTGTATTATTATTTACTTGGAGACTTAGTTCATGAGCATCTTGATACAAGTATATGAGCTTTGCATATTCCAAAAGGAAATGAGGGAAGAATTTATGTTAAGCATATTACAAAAGCATTTCATGAAACAGTGTGTTCATTAACACAGAAGTTTGAAACATACATTAAACAAAAACTGCCAAGGAAATCATTAAAAAAAATCCCAGTAAGTGAAGAATTTCATGATCTGAATTGTAACTCCCAAGCCAGGTTGCATAACAAGACAGCTATTCAAATAAGAAAAGCCCTTCACCCAAAGCAATCTCACTGAAATGGAAATGGACATTTTATATTCCAAAATACGGAATTTAAATAGAGTCATTATATTTCCCAGCTGGAAAGGACCAGAGAAATCATCTTGTCTAAAGCCCTTTATGTTCATAGGGTTGGGATCTTTACAGGTCTTTTCATCCTTACAATTCTAATTTTCTTTATAATTTTAACACTCTTTATTCATATGAAAACATGAGAGTGTTCAAACACTTGATTCACAACAATAAAACTTTTCATATACATTTAAATCACATTACTTTAAGTTAAATATTCCTCATTTAGAGAAGGGAACTGAAAAGATTGTTAGAGAGGGTTCTGCCTGTATCCCCAGCCTGGTATAATATAACACCTGTATAATATAACCCATTAAAAAGTGCAACCAGTGACCCTAGCTAAGAAGATATACAGCCAATAATGTTACTATTCGAAAGTCCTAAGACAAACATTATTTCTTCTAAGATCTCATTAGATAGGGAATAGGGAAATCAAAGAAAGATCTCATTTTTATATTAGGGTTATATGCTTGTAAGGGTGGGGGGAAAATAGCCTCAAAAGTTAAGGTTACTTTTCTCTAAAACATAATTTTAAGTGTCTTTTTTAATACTCATGTTTGCTATGAAGAAAATAGAGGTTGTTCCTAAAAGAATGCTTTGTTTTAAACCAGTTTCTTTACAGGAATCTGACTGCTTGTCTAAAAATCCTCCCAAGAAGTAGTTAGATCTAGCAGCAACTTTCCATCACTGAGAGTAATTTTAGTATTTCTTTATTCAATCTTCCCCAAGCAAATATTTCTTGAGTTCAGGCTTCTGTTAGATCTCCATTCTATCATTCTGGTATGTGCAAGAATCTGGAATGTCAACCCAGGGACTTTAAAAGGGTCTAATTTACGGTAAGGGAGCTTAGTTATTGAGGTCAGAAGGTGCATGGTTGTGTTTCCCTTTCTTTTCATGTTAGTCCCTCCTGTGGATCTCCGCACAATGGACAGCCCATGCAATGGCAACAGCTGGCTACAAACCTCCGTTAGGTGCCTTGCCCCTAACTAAACTCTGCTTCTCAGTTACTTACCTTCATGTATAGCTGGAGCAGACTGGCAGATCTGCCTACTGAATAGGCAGAAAGCCAGGAAACAAAATATTTTTCAATTCCTTTGCAGTAAGGACAAATAGTAGAAAAAAAAAAAAAAAAAAAATCACACTCCAAAAAAAAACTGGAGCTTTGGTGACCTCTTGTGGGATAATTTATTAGTAGTCTATAATAAAACAGTTCCAGAATGGAATCTGAGACAAGTTTTCTCTGTAGGTCTAGTACACTGATGGGCCTGCTGAGACCCAGTGGGCCTGTTACAACCTAGAACTGCCTATACATACATAAAATTATCAATAAAGTGTTAATAATTGCATTAGGTTATATGTTCAAGAGAGCTTATCTGTATATACACATCGGGGGTGATTTTTAAAAAGTATTAAGACATCTTTGAAACTTCTATCCATAGGATAGGAAGGAACCTTCCAACCACCTATCAAATATTTGACATTCTTCTGCAAGAGATCCAGTCACAAGGGAGTTTGGGAAGAGATTATGAATAAATTAAAGCTAAACTATCAGGCATAGTATAAGTGCTCAATAAATGAATTCATAAAAAAAATAAATAAAACAAATCAGCTTCATTACTTAATAGTTAACATTAATATCATTAGGTCTACAATGAAAATGACTTGGGACATCTTCTGGCTAAATTCCTGATATATTTATGGTTGTTGGAAAGTAGAACATATTATCCATTGGTATCATATATGAGGACAGGATTCTAGGCTCAATGAACCAGGGTCCTAACCAGAAACATAATCACTATGGTAATTCTTCTGCCTTTTGTGATTAGCAAATACATGCAAAATTTGAAGAATAAGTCAAATTTGGTTTTTCTTAATTTGGTTTTTGAAATTTGCTTTATTAATTCCAATTAATATTTAACCTATTTGTTAACTTTATGAGGTTGGTTAAGTTAGAAAAACAATTACTGTTAAAGAAATTGGTTTTCAGAATTTCAAAATTCTGCTTTTCTTCTGAGTTTTTCAGTTTCCTATTATTAAAGTCTTTTTCTTGTTTTTCATACTTAGAGATTTTAATGTAATATAACCACATGCTAGGAGCAAGAAGCATTATTGTTATTTTGTAGTCCTATTCTACATATTCTGCATCACTTGTATAGATTTACATGTGGTAATATGGTACCTGGTAAAAAATACAGAGAAATACATGGTAAATATTGACGGTATGAATTAATAATTTTATATTTTAAAAATTTAACTGGATTTTCACTAAGAGAAATTTGTCTCAATTGGCCATTTTGGCAGAAAATATAGTTGCAGTGAAAAAAATGCATCTTGATTGTTTGGTAAGAGTTTTTTAAATAAGAGAATTTGTACCCATATAAAGAGTGGACAGGAGAACAAGTAAACTTGCTAAAAACATCTACAAATAGCAAGAAAAATAACTCCCTGTTTAGTACTGTAGCATTAAAATGAAACATGTATATTATATCTCTTTTAGTACCTTTTGGTCCTTACACTCCTCTTCATCACCTGTATGATAAATTACTTCATTCATAGAGACCATTGTCAGAAGCAAAAATAGATTTCTGTGGTTCATTGAAATTAGAGTTGGATAATATTGATTACATCATCTGATCCAATCCCTACTAAAGTAAATCAGTATTCCTTCTACATCAAGGGTATGACAATTTGCTATCTGATGATTCAGGACACCTCAAGTGTGATAACTGACGGAGAAGATTAAGTCACTGTCCTACACTTAGAAAAATATTAGAATATTACCTGAAAAGTAAAATAATTAAAAGTGAATTAAATTAAAACATCAGGCAACCAGATCTAGGGTTGTGATGGCTTAAGCAGGGCCACTTGGACTTTTATCACTGGCATTTCATCAGAATATCTCAATTTTCCATATACTCTGGAATATCACTTTTCAGAATTCTCTCTCAAGAGTGTTTCCTTAAGAAACAGATTTTTTGGTAAATTCTTGATTGAGGAATCTAAAATATACCTAAAGTATATTAACAAGTTTTCCTCTGTTTATACTTAATTCTAAAGCTGTTTGTTTAAGAGATTGTACCTTGAACGCAAGCCATTAGAAACTATCCATAAAACAATATTTTTTATTAAAAAAAAAACTTATTTCAACCTTGGAAGTCAGGGTATGTTAATAATTTATAACTAGATTTTATAATTAAGATGTAAGAAGAATAATTTAAGAAGTTAGTAATTGCTTTTCCTTTGCTTGGAGCACTTATCTTGGTTTACATAAGCATAATAATTTTTACATCCTAATATTAATATTCATAAACCATTTAAAATAATTTTAATTTTTAATGATCTAAACTTCCAAAATTAAAAAAATAATCAGCAGATTCCACCGTCTAAATATAATTATCTTCATACTTGCGTATTACCTTTTAGTTCTTATCCAAAGACTGTCCTCCTCCATAGTTGCAATGCTAGCATAGACACATCCCACTTCGAATAATTTATTTTTATTTCCATATTTTCTACAATCTTAAGTCTCACTGTAGAGACAAATAATATTTTATCATAGCTATAACATCATTTATTAATCATTTGCTTTATGGTTATATAAGCTGCTTGTAATTTATTTTCTATTGAATACGAGGCTGCTATGAGCATCTTTATAGTTTTTGGAGGGCTTTACTATTACCAATTGTTCGTGCTATATCTCTTCTGAAATTGTTTCGGAGCTGTCAGGGTCATAGCAAAAAAAGGTGATGGCATACTCCAAAGGTTTTTACTCAAGAGAGTTTAATGAAAGGACTATTCACCAGCGTGTGGGCAGGATTAAGTGTACCAACAAGAGAAGGTGAAGTACATAGAAGCCAGCAAAAGCGAGACACCATTACAAACCCATTAAAACTGAAGTGCAAAGATAGAGAGTCTGGTAAGAGGTGGAACTGTAGACAAAGGGATGCCCAAAGACAGCTATGGTACACAGCCATTACTAGAACTGGTGGTGAAGGTGGGAAAGGAGGGATAAACACTGCTCCCTCTCTCTCCTCCTGCTTTCCCATCTCCTGCCTTGCCACCTACCAGATGAACTCAACTAGAACCCAGGAAGGTGCGGGGGTGTGGGAAGAGAGGGTGCCTGGTGATGCAGCCTATAGAAGTCAGCTTCCTGGGGCACAGAGAATGTATCTGCATGAGGAGGTGGGATGATAGACAGAAAACATTAGTACAGAAGACCTATATTTTATTAATTCAAAAATTGAATCAGAACAATATCTACATATTTAAAATTTCAAAAGTTTCTCCGCACCTTCTGCCCCCTTTTCTGCTTTATTTTACTCCATAGCACTTGTCATGCTTTAACATATTTTATAATGTATTTTTTTTTTCTAACTCTCTCATAAGAAAGTAAGCTCTTTGAAGGCAGAATTTTGTTTTTTCTCCACTGCTGTGACCTTAATATGTATTTGAATGAATGAGTATATTAAGGATGCCTAGTGAACCAAAGAAGAAATCTTCATATAGGATTCTTTAAAAATATAGATAACTGTAAAGGTAAGAGACTCACTCTGAATGTTTAAAAGTTATAATATGGTTTTTCAAAGTAAAGCCCTTGTATTTAAGCCCTTTTCAAATATTCTATAATATTCACAATAAATAAATGCACTCAAATTTAACATAACATGTAAAAATATTTCTAACAATGCATATTTACTAATATGCATTAGTAAAATGAACGGAGTGCTTTCGTATTTAAAACTAATGCCATTAATATAATGTAATGCCAAAAATAATTAACATTAAAATAAATAAATGCTTTATGCGAGTTGATTGTCCTATAGAATGGCATATCTCTGAACTGAAAATTAAGACACATGAATCACATTTTTAATGCTATTGCTTTTCTGTGTAAGCTTAGATCTTCTGTTTACCTGTGTTCTTCATTTAAGGTTAAAGTTTTGAGAGACAAATGGTCCCAGCGTCAAGCAGATGTTTAATGCATATCCAGTCCCTACTATGTGCCAAACACTGTAGCAGAAGCATCACATACAAATTGTGGCAGACTGATATTAACTAATGTGTTTCCCATTTCACCCTCACCTCCCCCTCACCCCCAGACACTAGAATTTAAGCTCCATAAAAACGGAGACCTGGGCTTCCTTGGTGGCGCAGTGGTTGAAAGTCCGCCTGCCAGTGCAGGGGACACGGGTTCGTGCCCCGGTCCGGGAAGATCCCACATGCCACGGAGCGGCTGGGCCCGTGAGCCATGGCCGCTGAGCCTGCACGTACGGAGCCTGTGCTCCGCAACAGGAGAGGCCACAGCGGTGAGAGGCCCGCGTATCGCAAAAAATAAATAAATTAATTTAAAAAAAAATAAAAAAACGGAGACCGTATCTTTCTTGTTCACCATTGTTATCGCCAGGTGCTACCTACCATAGCACATGGCACACGGTAGGTGCTCAATAACTGTTTGTTTGATGAAAGTTTGCACTCCTTGGCAGCAAAACTATATCAGGGAATTTATAGGCCATTTTGTTTATATCAGAATAGCAAAAGACTTTGTGACTAAATCAATAATAATATGGTCAGTCTAATATATTGGACAAAGTGAGAGAGTGGCATGGACATATATACACTACCAAACGTAAAATAGATAGCTAGTGGGAAGCAGCCGCATAGCACAGAGAGATCAGCTCGGTACTTTGTGACCACCTAGAGGGGTGGGATAGGGAGGGTGGGAGGAAGGGAGATGCAAGAGGGAAGAGATATGGGGACATATGCATATGCGTAACTGATTCACTTTGTTATAAAGCAGAAACTAACACACCATTGTAAAGCAATTATACTCTAATAAAGATGTTAAAAAAAATAAAATAAAATACATTAGGCAATAACCGAATGAACCAATCACATTGGTGACCCCGTTTAACCCTTAAAAAGTAAAAAAATAATAACTATTACTATATATGAGTATTATTCTCACTACCTTTTTATTGACATTCCTTCTACCAAACATGTGTAGATCCCTACTGTGTCCAAGGCAAGTGATGAACATAAAGGTTTAACAAGAGATGGTCTTTCCCTTCAATGAGCTTATGAGTTAACAAAGATGAGACATACTTGTGTAAGAGAGACACAGGCAAGATGCTATTGGAACAGAGGAAGCTGAGTGAGATTACCCAGCTCAGGATCCCCAGCTGTTTGTCCTTAGGCATGCTACTCTTCTTTGCAGCAACAGCTTCAGCAACATTAAAATAAGGATAATAGCACATACTTCATAGGGCTCTTGTGCAAATTAAATGAAATAAGGTATATAATGTGCTTTTTAGCAAAATACCAAACATATAGCGAGGACTCACTAAATGCCAATTGTTAGTGCTTCAGTTCCTATCAAAGTATTCTTTGACTTAATTAACTTTTATGAAGTTTATTTTATGTAAAGTCAGTAAAACATTTGCTGGTATTACTTCTGATAATTGATCATTACAATCCATTCTTATTTAACTAATTAGTTTGATTGGACCAAAGGTAACCTGCATCTGAACTTCACGGCATGCCTCAACAAAGAAGAAAATTATTACTCATTAATTAACATTATTGAGTAAAAAGTGATTATGTGGGAATGGGTAGCTTTCTCAAGTAACTTCTCATCCACTGAATTATGGGGAAAGCAAGGCTTTTATTAAAAATGGAGAATTGTTCATAAAACTGGAACCTCTGCTAATCTGTGGAAATTATCTTTAACCATGAGAGTTTAGTTCATTAATCTGCATAAATGTCTATTTTGTAATACTATATTCCATTTACTTGCTTCCAGCACTATTCAAGACCAAATGCCTTTCTCTGCAAGGTAACTATGCTTCAATCTATAAAATATTGTCTTTAACCATAAATGTTTAGGTCAGAAAGCCTTATAGAGCAAAATACTGTAGGAAATATGTTGGAATAGTGTAAGAATTATATAAAACTTGGATCATTTATTAGTACTTGAGCAAGATTTTTTTCCTGGAAAGTAACAGTCATGTAGGTTTTTATGTTCACAGATATAACATTTCAAGTACAAAATCAGAAGTTTGATATTTCTAATTCAGGTATTGTCACATAGATATGTAAAATCATTAAAGAGACTTACCTGGTGCATCCCATATTTCAATCTGTTTTCCACTAATAAATATTTGAGAAACAAAACCCAAAAAGTCCTAATTATTCGAGCAATTAAATTCAACATTAGAGGCTTTCTGAAAGAAGTCTGATAGTGACACAATCAGCCTGTTTTTCATCCTATACACACACGAAAATTTGGTCTCTCCATTTATCTTTATTACAGCAAGAGTACTACAAAACGTAAGTATGTGTTAAAACTGCTAAAACTCTGGAATGACATTTTTAATCTAAAAAGTCAGAGCTGATTTATTTGACATCATTTGACAGAAATGGTACATCAAAAAGAAGTAAAATATTATGAGATTTTTGTTGCAAGTAGGGCTCACGTATACTTTCAAAGGAAAAGAATAGGAAAAGCGAGCATCTTTATATGTCTTCAAGATTAATGGTAAGACACTCTGAATTGACCTCATCACAAAATAGCAGAGGAATGTGTAACTGAATTACAGTCTTCACATACATATGCTATGGTTTTTAGAGACAGTTTTCACTTCAGCTATTTATTCAGATAGTAATATACTCCCTGAAATAAATGTTTTATTTCATCATCAGATTTAAGCACACAGCTGTAGCATGTTGAATTTTTAAGAAGCAAAGTCAGTCCAGTTTCATGAGTTTGGGCTTCTCATTCCATATTTGAACTTATTTTTCCTGGGAAGGAAAAATAGTTATAGCAGTACCTGGTATGGTGCCATAAACATAGTGGAGAATTAATAAATATTTATCACTGTTGAAGTTAGAAGAAACACTGATCTGCACTCTGCACGATTATGTTGGAATAGGACCATATTGCTTGCACAAAAGTATAAACAGTTGGTGCAGCATCTGAGTCTCAGACAATTTTTTTTAAATCATTATTTTGCAGGAGACCTAATCTGTTGCAGAAAGGATAAAATGTTACTGATAACTATAATTAAGATGCATTAAAATACAAAGAACTGTTTAGTAAAGCAGACTCTACAGAATGCTGAGAATTCTTACTCTTTTGTGTTGTGAGCTGACTGGCCTTAGCAGCAGATCCAGAAGAGAACCTCAGCTGTAGACCTGTAGGAGAGAGGGAAGTAAGCCAAGACTGTGGGGACAGGGCCGGCCTGATGGATAGAAATCCCCCAATTTCAGCTTCTAAGGGGACCCACCAAACTTCAGTCCAGTCCAGCTTAATGTTGATAGTCATCATCTCAGATGTGTCAGGTGGGAGCATGGCACCAGAAATTAGTTATGTGGGAAATGTTATTATCCGATGGATGACAGTTTTCTTTGTGGAGTGGAAGGGGATGTCTGGGTCGTAAGAGGGCCTCAGCCAGTGGGCTGCAGAGAGGAGAACATTGGGATATGATCCAGATCCCCCAGAGAGAAGGGGCTGGCAAGACTAGTGAGGTTCCTAGGCCCAGACAATTTGGCTGGGGTTCAGGGCTGTAATCCATTAGCAGCAAAAAATGAAGTGCAAATGCAGAACAGAGGCAAGAGTCTAGGTACACAGTAGGGCTGGAGTCAGGACCAAGGAGCTTAATATTGGTGGCCACGGAGATGTTTACACAGGCTCACTCAACAGCAGGCTTAGGGCAATAGATGAGCTCCAGACACTGTTTACTGACAGGAATGGAACTCCTGACATCCTGCCAAGCTTGAATCTCATTTGAGTAACAACTTGATGGTGTTGTGTCTATAGGTTGATTTCATGCAGTATCTCCTTGTTGGGCATAGCCATGCAAGGGCTGTCATTAATTTTTTTATTTTGGAATAAACTTAAATAAATCCAAAGCTATATTAAAATTGGCAACTCACTTATATACTAGAATGTCAGCTCCACAAAAGGTACCTTTGTCTTTTTGTTCACTAAAGTATGCCATGTGCCTAGATGGAACGTGGTTAGCAATCAACAGGTATTTGTCAAGTTAAAGAATAAATTAGACAAACATTAAGTGCCACACAAATGACATGAAAGCGTGCCCTGAAGGCGACGTTTACCTCCTATAGCCACAGGGCTGAAATTGCTGAAAATCACACTCAGAATTCCATTCTACAACTGGCTGAATTACATGCAAGCTAAACTCCCAGCCTTGCAGGGTGTCTAATGTTAAAGTGGGGGCATTGATTGGGAAGGGATGTGATCCTAGAAGTTGCAATGAGGATATGTGGGAAGACTCTGATGATGTTGGGGACACTGAGCTCCAAAATTCTGATGAGTCTTCTTTGCCAGTGGGAGCAACCTCTCCATTCCCAATGAATGGGAGAGAGGAACATATGCATAGGCCCAAAGAAGAGCAAACAGGAATCATTCTAGAAACTGAAAGTATTACCACTATATTCCCAGCACTGGAACAATGCCTGATAAACACTGAATGCTCAATCAATATTTGCCAAGCCGATGAATGAATGAATGAAGTAGTTGCACTCAGTTGACACATCAAGTATAGGGAAGGAAAGTGGTAAGATATGATGTTGGAAAGGCACACAGGTGTCAGCTCATGAAGAGTCTTCCTAATGTGTCAAGGTAAAGATTTCAAAATTTATTCTGAAAGATACGGAAAATTTTTAAAATCTAAGCATGATACCGTGATCAGAGTTGCTGACAGTTATGCATAGAATAGATTTAGAGGCACAACTGAAGGCAAGGGGTCTAGTAAGGAGGGCATCACAGTAATCCAGAAATAATGAGGGTTTGAGAAAAGAAAGCAGAAATGGGGAAATAATAAAGATCAATGAATTATGGAGATATTTAGGAAGTACTATGAACAAGACTTGGGAAAAATCTTTTGGGTGTGGGTCCTTGGTGAGAGACGGACACCATTTACTTTGAAAAATCTTAGGAATTTTATTGGCCATTTTGTGTCCACAATACAGTGTGAGTTAGTCAGTTGTCCTAGTTGAGACTGTCTCCGAAATGGAAACTTTCACAAGGTTATTATAATCCCCAATCGTACCATGTCTTCTCTGGTTTCCTACCAGTGGCAAGTCCTTCCATTTCCATGGTAACCCACGTAATCAAGGCAAAAGAAAGAAAAGTTTCTGGAGTTTGTATTTTCGGGGCTCTTCCTTCATTCTTTGGTCCTTAGCACCAAATTTAACTTATTCTGAAGAAATAACATGTTAACTAAATATTACCAATGGGGAAAAATTTTTTCTGTACCTTTCCCAATCTATATTCTTCTTCAAAGGAAGCTGTAGTTGGACCCAAACAGAGATACTTACAGACCTTAATAATGTCCCTAAGAATGGCAGGCTGGGATATACAAAAGCAACAGGAAGGGAGGCTGGACACCCAACATTATGCCACCTTGAAGTGATGATCTCTGATAGCAGAGACAACTGGGGAAGGGAAAAATTAAAAGTTTTATTCTCTCCCAAGTTCACTTCAGTTTTTCTGTTCCAGTATTAGATCTTATGATCAATATCAGTCCTCTATAGCCAATTTCAGAAATCTGCAAACTTAATTTATTGATACTCCTACATAGGGCCATTGATCAATAAGTTCAGGATGGGGCCAGGAGACAATGATTTTTTAAATGACATAATATGAGCTAGAAAAAAGTTTCATCATTACTTTATTCATATAAATTACTGACTTTTCTCACAAATAGGTTCACATTAAAATGAATGGGGAAGGAGGAAGAATAAAAACTCTTTAACCTTAGTCCCAAGGCTAATCTTATATATGTTAATAGTTTCAATCCCATTTATTAAAAATTCATGTTAAGTGAGGTTGAAACATCGGGGGTATAAGGCATCAGGTGGCATCATCAAGCAGATGTAGGCCACATCCATTAAAAGCAGACAGGTCTGTCTAGCAGCAGTAAACTGGACCACGCACATGGCATTTCTTCCATATGGCCTATTTCCTATTGCCTTATCTTTCTTGCTGATTCCTATTATTTGGATCTCATTTTGGGTTTCTAGTGTTTTTTCTATTTGACTCTTGGCATACCTCAATAACAGAATAATTGCCTCTGAATCTACCACACAGCCACTTTCTCCTTACATTAAATTTGAGGGAACCAGCAGATTGCCAGGATAGACTGCTGTGTGCCCAGGTCTGGTGTTGCTATGGTCTGTGCAGTACACGACGTTAGGATCCATGAGTGAGCCATGGAAAATACATCAAAAGTTGGCATACGATCTAAAACTGGATTGTAGTGACGGTTACACAATGCATAAATTTGTTAAAAACCATTGAACCATACACTTAGAAGGGGTGAATCTTATGATTCATAAATTATACCTCAGTAAAGCTTAGAAGAAAAAGTTTGGCCAGAAAACGGAAGTTAGGTGGGACAAGATTGGACTGATACTGAATTCATCTGAAGAATAAGTCAATTTAGGGGGGTCTATCATCATGACAAGAGCTGACCACACAGAAATCTAGCTCATTGGAGCAAAGCATGGGATGTGTTAGTTACATCAGTTCCCAGTCATGGGAAGATTGGGAAACTATTAAAAACTCAATTATTTTTGGCGTTGCTCATTCAGTATAGTTGAAATTGGGATTCCAGCACTAGGTCCCAGTTGCTGGGAAGAACATTGCAACAAGAATTTGCATCTGTCAGTTTGAGCTTTGGGATGTAAACCAACTCTGTCTAGTTTAAGGACACAAAAAAAATGATTTATTGCAAAGGTATGAAGTCACTCATAGAATGGAATAAAAAGCTGAACAATCAAGCACTGGGTAGAACACTACAGGAACCAGGACAATTCCAATAATCCAGTAGTCAGAATTAATGAATTGTCTCTTTGGAGAGCAGCCATCAGACTAATCATCAGCAAATGTGTTACTTTATTCAAGATTTAATTTCCAGAGAGAGATCTGACTGTCCTTGCTTATTTCAAGTGTCCATGTCTTGGCCTTAAAAGGGTGAGGTTCGTTCATTGATATCTCCTCCAAGACCACATGCAATGAGAGAGGCATTATTTTCCATATGAAAGTCAATGTATTTTCACCAAAACAAGAAGGAAGAGGTGCTGGGCAGAAAACACACACACAAACACAAACACGTGCGCGCGTGTCCACTATGCTAAGATTTATCAACGCATGAAATTAGAAGTCTCTTTTCTAGATAGTCTGACAATTAAATGCAGGGCTTTTGCAACTAGTATGAGATTAGAAAAATTGCTGTAGTTTCTCAGAAAAGAGGCTAGAAAGAACACAACAGGGACTCAATTCTGTAAGAGTACTGGAGTTATTACAAGAAAAACTAGAGATTGGGGATAAAGCAGTTTAGCTTTATCAACAGGCTGAAGAAAGGTCACAAGAGGAAGATTCAGATGCAGGAGAAAAGAGAAAGGAATAGCTTTCTCCCAAGAGAAAAGAAAGGAGTAGCTACGACTCAGAGAGCAAAGACAGAAGGTGGTGATCGTTCCGGGGCAGCAAGAGCGCTCAGCTCACATTAGACCAGTAGTCAGCCTGGAGCCCCCTCATCTGTCCTCCCCTGTTACTCCCAGCCATGGCCTCAGTGGCTTTCACTCAGTGTAATCAAGCCTTTCTTTGTTAGAATTAGCTCAGTAATTAGGGATCAGCATTTATTAGTAAATACAGTTGTGTTTTTTCCAAGATATTTTCGATGTGTTCAAGAAATTAAAGTTCTTGAATTTCTAAGAAGTACAGATTAAAATAAAAACTAGTGGGAAGGAGGTTTTGAGTTTTGTGAATTTTTACAGTCTTTGACGTTTTCTGAGTGATATGGAGAGAATGAAATTCAGTCAAGATAGAATTAGTGCCTGTTGTCTATAGAGCACTGTGATAGATACTGGAAATAGAAAGATGAACAGCCATCATCATTACCCTCAAGGTACTTGTTATAGACTGAATGTCTGTGTCCCCCTCCAAAATTCATGTGTTAAATCCTAATGCCCAAGGTGACAGTATTTGGAGGTTGGGCCTTTGAGAGGTGATTAGATCATGAGGGTGAAGCAGTGATGAACGGGTTAGTGCCCTTTTTATGGAGGCTCCAGAGAGCTCCCTTACCCCCTCTGTCATGTGTGGACACAACAGGAAGATGGCAACCAGGAAATGGAACCTCACCAGACATCAAATCTGCCAGCACCTTGATCTTGGACTTTCCAGCCTCCAAAATTGTGAAACATAAATTTTCTTGTTTATAAACTGCTCAGTCTCTGGGTATTTTTGTTATAGCATCCCAAACAGACTAATAAGACAGTACTTATACAGTAAGGGTATAGAAATACCAGCGTTCATTGTATATATAAATGTAATGTGGTATGAGTGCTCAAAGGCATTAGAGCATAGAAAAAATACTCAAGTCTGCTCTGGGGAATTGGAGACCATGTCAAAGAAGAGGTGACAGGGAGATGTGAAAGAGAAACGGGACTTTTCTTATTGAGGTAAAATTGACGTATAACATTATATTAGTTTTAGGTGATAATGATTTGATATTTGTATACATATATATATTATACATATGCACATATACATATATATAAACACATTTGATATATAATGATTAGATATTTATATATGCGAAATGATCACCACAATGTCTAGTTAACGTCTGTTACCATACGTAGTTACAAGAAAAAAAATTTTTTTCTTGTGATGAGGGCTTTTTAAGATCTACTCTCCTATGGTCACCTAATCTATGACATATAAGGCAAGAATATACAATGGAGAAAAGACAGCCTCTTCAATAAGTGGTGCTGGGAAAATTGGACCAGCATAAAAGAATGAAATTAGAACACTCCCTAACACCATACACAAAAATAAACTCAAAATAGATTAAAGACCTAAATGTAAGGCCAGACACTATAAAACTCTTAGAGAAAAACATAGGCAGAACACACTTTGACATGAATTGCAGCAAGGTCTTTTTGATCCACCTCCTAGAGAAATGAAAATAAAAACAAAAATAAACAAATGGGATCTAATTAAACTTAAAAGCTTTTGCACAGCAAAGGAAACCATAAACAAAACAAAAAGACCACCCTCAGAGTGGGAGAAAATAATTGCAAGCGAAACAACTGACAAAGGATTAATCTCCAAAATATACAAACAGCTCATGCAGCTCAATATCAAAAAACAAATAACCCAATCAAAAAATGGGTGGGGGGGAGGAAGATCTAAATAGACGTTTCGCCACAAAAGGCATACAGATGACCACCAAACACATGAAAAGATGCTCAACATCACTAATTATTAGAGAAATGCAAATCAAAACTACTACTACCTCATACCGGTCAGAATAGCCATCATCAAAAAAATCTATAAACAATAAATGCTGGAGAGGGTGTAGAGAAAAGGGAACCCTCCTACACTGTTGCTAGGAATGTAAATTGGTACAGCCACTATGGAGAACAGTATGGAGGTTCCTTAAAAAACTAAAAATAGAACTACCATGAGACCCAGCAATCCCACTCCTGGGCATATACCCTGAGAAAACCATAATTCAAAAAGAGTCATGTACCAAAATGTTCATTGCAGCTCTGTTTACAATAGCCAGGACATGGAAGCAACCTAAGTGTCCATCTACAGGGGAGTGGATAAAGAAGATGTGGTACATATATACAATGGAATATTGCTCAGCCATAAAGAGGAACGAAATAGTGCCATTTGCAGAGATGTGTATGGACCTAGATGTTGTCATACAGAGTGAAATAAGTTAGAAAGAGAAAAACAAATATTATATAATATCACTTATATGTGGAATCTAGAAAAATGTACAGATGAACATACTGGCAAAGCAGGAATAGAGTCACAGATGTAGAGAACAAACTTAGGGTTACCAAGGGGGGAAAGGGGAGGTGGGACAAATTGGGAGATTGGGATTGACATATATATACTACTATGTATAAAATAGATAACTAATGAGAACCTACTGTTTAGCACAGGGAACCCTACTCAATGATCTGTGGTGACTGAAATGGGAAGGAAATCTAAAAAGGAGTGGATATATGTATACGTATAACTGATTCATTTGGCCGTACAGCAGAAACTAACACAACACTATAAAGCAACTATACTCCAATAAAAATTAATAAAAAGATCTACTCTCTTAGGAACTTTCAAATATGCAATATATTATTATTAACTATAGTCACTATGCTGTACATTACATCCCTGGGACTTACTTATTTTATAACTGGAATTTTGTACCTTTTGACAGATGGACCAGGTAGGTGATAGCATTCCAGCCAGAGAAAATAGTATGCAAAATTACGAAAGCATATTGTATGTTCCTCCTTTAAATATAAGAGAAACTGACATCATCCAGGAACTACATATAGTGTTTCTGGGAAGGGTATGAGAGAGGAATAATGTGGCTGGGAAGGCTCGTTGTAGGCATACCACTGGAAAATTCTGAACAGGTAAGTGACACATTAAAGTACCTTGGAGGGACTTCCCTGGTGGTCCAGTGGTTAAGACTCTGAGCTTCCACTGCAGGGGGCACGGGTTCGATCCCTGGTCAGAGAACTAAGATCCCGCGTGCTGCAAGGTGCGGCCAACAGAAAAAAAAAAAAGTGCCTTGGAAAATCATACGGAGGATGTTGATTAAAGAAGAATGAGACCTTCTGCTCTCAGGGGCTTCTTACCATCCAGGTAAGACATAATGAGTAGATATAGAGATTGAGAGAATGGAATAGATATTTAGTAGGTAAAATGGACAACAATTAATATAATAACATTTAACATTTATAAAACTCTATTTGTTGGGCACTGACACAGTGCAATAACTAAGAATCCAGGTCCTGGAATCTGACTTCCTAAGTTCAAACATTCTCCATCCAGTATTTGCCACCATAGAAAATTGCTCAGCTTCCCTGCTCCTTAGTTTCCTTATTTGTAAACTAGGACCTACTTCACGGGACCATGAGGATTAACTGGTCACTATATGAAAGGCATTTAGAATAGCGCCTTAAAAAGTTAGCAATTATGGTTATCTCATTTTATAGATGAGTAAACTTTAATACACTTAGATTAAGTTTATTCCCAAGGATAGATACTAAATATATTAAATGTTTTTCAAACTTATATTTGCTTAACTCTAGATCATGAGCATGTAGCTTCTAGCATGACCCCAAGTCATCTAAAAGACTGTGCTCAGTGATAGAAGCCTGAGAGAAAGGAGAAAATATTTCAGATGATTGATGATCTATATATGATTTAAAAGTTTTATTTATACTTTGGATTTCCTATAGTTTCAGGTTTGGGCCTTACATAATCTTTAATTGTAAGAATTTGTTAAGATACTGATTTTACCCTCCTACCATACTCTCTTCCAAGAGGAAGGTCCCTCTTCTCTAATAGTGTTCGCTGTCCCCAGTTACCACTAATTAAACCAGGGGTAGACAACAGACCTAGAGGCTGGGCAGGACCGGTCAAATTCTATTATTAGAATATTTGCACTGAGAAAGTTAGTAGATGATGAGATTGACAGTGGATAGAACAGACCATTCAGGGGAAGCAATATTCTGTTTGAGGTTAACAAGATTAAATCATAGGCAGACTATGGAAGGCTTTGAATTGTAGACTAAAAGCTCTGATTTTATATTAGCAAGGGAAAAGTCACCAAAGATTCTGAGTAGGAAAGTCACACTGTGAACATAAATAAGGATATTGAATTTATGAGGTCATAAGGTGAATTGAAGGCCAAAGAGGTCAAATTTATTGGGAACATAAATTGTTGGATCAAAACAGTGATCTGATATGCAAAAGAAGAGAGATAGCTGCAAAAGCCTTTCCAAGGGAGAATTTACAGGACTTGGTGATAGATAAAATATTAAAGATAATTTTAGAAAGGAACAAAGAGTAACTAAAAGATTTAAGTTTAGAATGCAAATTACTAGAAATACAGAATCTAAGAAGCAAACATGCTTTTAGGGCATTGGGTTTTTTGACAGGTTGAGTTTCCAGTAATGATAGAACATTTAAGTGCAAATATCTAGTGGGGTGCTTGACATTAAAAGATTTCAGGGCTGGAAAGTATCTTAGAAATTATCATAGTCCAATTGCTTTATTGCTCAAGTGAGAAAACTGAGACCTAGAAGGATAATTTATCCGATACAACACAAGTAATTAATATGGAAGCAGAACTAGAACCCAAGCCTTCTGACTCCCAATCCAGTGCTCCTCTGATTACATTGCACTGCCTTCTCTAGCTGATTGGTGAGAGCAGAAGATATATCAAAATTATAACACTGGGAGTGATCTACAGTGATAAATTATAAAAGTCATGAGATCTGTAGAGAGTTTAGATCAGAGATGGCAAACAATTTTCAACTTACAAGCCAGCTCCAATAAATAAGTAATGACTGCAGGAATACCGCATTGAAAACAATTCTGAATCTGTGTCCAGGCTTATTGAGAACAAATGATATGACTATTAGTGATCCTGGCCAACAGCAAACTTGATGTGGGCAGCATATATGCCACCTATTGCTATCAGTAGTCAGAAAGAAAACTGCAGTCATAATCATGAGAAAGAACTGAAAATATTTTTTAAAAATAACAGCTAAGGACTTCCCCGGTGGTTCAGTGGTTAAGACTCTGTGCTTGCACTGCAGGCGGGCATGGGTTTGATCCCTGGTCGGGGAATTAGGATCCCATATGTCGCACAGCGTGCCCCCCATCCCCCCAAAAAAAACAGCTAGAAAAATATCTAGCTAATAATGATTAGCTTTGCATAAGGTAATAACATTTCCTTTTTATTATTTGGTTCCTATCTTAAATGGGAGGTGTTGGATAAACTGCTGAATGCTTATTGGAAACATGAAGGATTTGAATATTTGGGGAGTCATGATGGAAGAGGCTGAAAAAGATTGAGACAGAGGGAGAGAGAAACAAACTTTTTTTTTTTTTTTGCGGTACACGGGCCTCTCACTGTTGTGGCCTCTCCCGTTGCGGAGCACAGGCTCCGGACGCGCAGGCTCAGCGGCCATGGCTCACGGGCCCAGCCGCTCCGCGGCATGTGGCATCTTCCCGGACCGGGGCACGAACCCGTGTCCCCTGCATCGGCAGGCGGACTCTCAACCACTGCGCCAGCAGGGAAGCCCAGAAACAAACTATTGACTGAACTTTTTTACATAAACAGGCTTATTTGTTCAGTATGTCCCAGACTTTAGCTTAATTTGATTTTATACAGAGACTACCTAATAAAAATTTTTCTGAAATAAATTATATATGCCAAAGTCAACATTATGAACTGACCACACACATTTATCACCTCTTCTTCCTAATAATCCAGGACGTGGTAACAAAGAAAACACCCATACCACACAAACACGTATATTGATATGTACTATATATGAATATGTACTCAAAATCAATAAAGAAGACAGAGAGTAGGTCATCAGCAGACAAGAAATGTCATCAAATTTCTTAAAGAGAGTACCAGGTAGAAGAGTGGTATAGTGAGTTGAACGGTGGTCCCTCAAAAGATATGTCCATGTCCTAATCTCCAGAACTTGTGAATGCTACCTTTTTTGGAAAAGGGGTCTTTGAGATGTAATTAAGTTAATGATCTTGTGATGAGGAGATCATCCTGGATGTTCTTGGTGGGTCCTAAATCCAAGGACAAGCATCCTTATAAGCATGCAGCTAAGGGAGATTACACAAACAGAGAGAAGAAGGCCATGTGAAGACAGGAGCAGAGACTGCAAGCCAAGGAATGCCAACAGCCACCAGAAACTGCATAAGGCCAGGAACATATTCTCCTCAGAGTCTCTGAGGGAGTGGGACCCTGCTGACACCTTGATTTTGGACTTTAAATAAAGTTCTGTTGTTTTAAACAACCAAGTTGGTGTTAATTTATCACGGCAGCCACAAGAAATCAGTGCAAGTGGTTTCTAAGGAAGCTGAGAAAATTGGCCTTGCAGAAATACAGAGAAGATTAGAAAACAGCAATTGGAAGCAAGGAGTGGAATGTGGAGTTAAAACGGGGGAACTAATACAAAGTGAGTATAAATTATAATTGTCCCTCCCACCACTCCTTCATTCCAACAGGGGGAATGCCCAGCAGCCAGGCATTCTTCTCTATAGAAATTGCACTGTCGAGAGAAGCAGGGCAGCTGATGTGGCCATTCCCCAGCCAAACACCCTAAAGCAAGGTTGATCAGTTGGTAAGCCCAGCCCACAACCATACAGCACTCATTGCCTTATTTTAACAGATAACAAAGAATGAATATACTGTAGCCGTTTGTAAAGGTTCTGGAATTAAAGAGAGGCCAGAAATAAACAGGGGGAAAAAGTCCACAAAGAAAGCTGAAATAATTCAAGGAACAGGAGAGAACGAAAAAAAGGAAGGCAGTCTGTTTATCGAATATATTCAGAGATAATTATGCCAGTTACTAATTTATCGCCTCTCACTCCAAACTCATCCTTCTTTTCCCTGCTTGTGATACTCAAAGTGGACTCTGCTGTCAACGTTTGGGCTTGGCTCGCTGCTAGATGTAGGCTCTGCCGATAGAGGGCTCTGTGAGCGCACTGTAAGGACGGAAGGGAAGGTGCTTTCTGTTCTGATGTTCTTTTTCTCTTAAGGTCCTGCAGGGGTCCTGCTGTGTGCCCCTGTGGCAACCACGCCCCCTCCTCAGAAGTTGAAACTCCACCTCTGGACCTCCTCCTCTGGAGGTTCCAAGCTCCTTCCTTATTCACTATTCCCTCAACTTTGGGAGTAGTAGTAGCTCTTTGCAGGTACTACCTCTGTATACCTTAGAGTTCTCTTTTACCCATTTTAGTGGTGAATACATCTTTTACCGAGTTCACAATTTACTTAGTTCACAATTCGTTTCTCAATTCAAATTACTGGTGTGGTAATTTTTGTCCCCTGCCCAGACCCTAACTAACACAAGAGTCAGTAAGGTTGTTTTTTGTTGTTGTTTTTTGTTTTTTGTTTTGCTGTACGCGGGCCTCTCACTGTTGTGGCCTCTCCCGTTGCAGAGCGCAGGCTCAGCGGCCATGGCTCACGGGCCCAGCCGCTCCGCGGCATGTGGCATCTTCCCGGACCGGGGCACGAACTCGTGTCCCCTGCATCGGCAGGCGGACTCTCAACCACTGCGCCACGAGGGAAGCCCAGTCAGTAAGCTTTTTGATATTTAAAATCAAATAAAAATAAACACTAGAGATCACGTAAAACTCTCAGATTTTAGAGTAAAATTAAAGTAAAATTTTCAATAGATGGTTAGAAAATAAAACTGAGTAAATGTCCCAGAAAACAAAACATCCAGTTAAAAGATGGAAAATATGGGAGGTGAGATTGAGGTGTGGAAGGGGGGAGGTGGTGAAAAGGAAGTGTAAGGTTGCCAGTATCTTCATCTTAAAAGATGTGGTAACAAGAGATACAATACATAGTTGATCAAAAATAAAGGGATATGGGGAATTCCCTGGCGGTCCAATGGTTAGGACTCCGTGCTTTCACCCGGATTCGATCCCTGGTCAGGGAACTAAGATCCCAAAAGCTGCGGCATGACCAAAAAGGAATATGTATATTATTTAAACTTACAAAGATAACCAAAAAAGGAATTAAATAACAGTAAAACTTGCTTACTGCTTTAGATGTATTGATCCATTTATTCTCATAATAAATAGTTATTCTGAGGAATGGACTATTATTTTCCCCATTTTACAGAAGAGGAAAAAGGTGCAGAGAGATTGAGTAATTGCCTAAGGTCACAAAGCTGGTAAATGGCAGAAGTGGGATTCCAGAGTGTGTGCTCTTATCTATTATACTCTACTGTCTCCTTATATGACTTATTGGGAAGAGATGGTTAAGGAAGGTAGAAGGTGAAGCAAATGAGTTAAATTGTCTCTTAGCAGTAGATTAAGGTAATATTTAAAACTCACAAAATAAGAAATGGCGATAAGAGAGAGGTAATCACTGGAAGAAAAAAAAATACAGAAAATGTTTAAAGCAGTTTACTCTCAAGGGCAGCACTTTGGGAAGGAAGTGGTGAACCAGGGATCTGTCATTTTCCCTTACAAGTCTTTATGTACTATTAACACATTAGTAATAATTTGTTCTAAGCATTTTAAAAGACATATGTTGAGGAGGAAGAAATTTTCCTCTACCCTTCTAGGTTCTGCTGGCTGGTCCAAGAATTAAATTCACATAGATTGCCAGGATGAAATCAAACAAAAGTTTAATAACATGTATACACGGGGGAGACCCAGGAGAACCTAGTAACTTACCAAAATGGCTAAAGCCCTCACTTTAAATACAATCTTCCGCTTAAGACAAAACAGGATGTTGGGGATAGTATCTTGGGACCTCAAAGGGGAGGAAGGCAATTGACATGGAGATGGAAAAGCAAATGTTTGGCAAACATGGGACCCAGAGTGAACTCTGATCTCTCAGCCCAGCCTGAGTCTCCCTCACCATGCCTAGTCCACACTCTTGGCAGACGTGTCTGGTGAACGCTGGGACAGGCCCTCCATCTAAATTTTTTTAGGCTGTTGGGGGAAAGTTCTTCCTGAGTCTTTAGGGCCTTGATTATTTTCAGCTTAAAATAATCCCCAAGCCAAAAAGACATTTTGGGATGGCAAATTTTGCTCCCCTACACATAAAGTTATAAATTATCTTAGATAAGGAGAGAAGAATAGGATCATGAAGCTAAATTATGTATTTAAAAATTTTACATACTAAGTATACCAAGATAATCTTACATCTGCAAACAAGGAAAGTCCCTTCTCACTTGCGGTAGAGATATCTGACCTGAGTCCCTCAGAGGAGGCCTGGTAATTAGTCATAGCCGGGCTTGGGAAGCCCCTCTTTTCACACTTCATAAGAGAAATGAAGCTAGTTTTCAATCTACTAAATAGATACCATTTGAACAATAAGATGAAATTTTAAGCATTAGCAATCACAAGAGGTCTTATAACTCAGGAAGAGGAATGAGTGTCCAAAAGGTGCCTTTTGTCCAACCAGAGGGTCTCTGGTCACAGACGAAAGATAAGCTTAGAGAGTGATCTTTAATGACAGGAAAGAGCTCTGGACTCTTGTAAGTGTTGATAAAAAGACTCTGGTAGTATAAGCACCATTCTCTACTGTATTTATTAATCTAGAGACTATATTTTCAGCCCTAGTGTTAAATGCATCTCACCAACTCTTACAAATTCAAACTAGTAGTAGATTAAACATTAGTAAATTAAGTGGTTTGGATAAGAAATGGGTGCCTAAGGCCTTACATATCTTTAAACTGGGATCTTTTAGGCACAAATAATGATACATATCGACTTGTTGCCATCTAGTGCTCACCGCTGTAGAGACCTGGATTCAGTTTATGCTGAATTTTTTTTTTTTTTTCTTTTTCTTTCCTTAGTCTCTGCAGCAGTTTGTTTTTCATGGGGCCCCCTGAGACCCAAATCGAAACATTCTCCTAATAAAATGGTATTCACATGTAGACAACAAATCTATAAATAGCTTTATACACTGTGGGAAGCTCAGTGAATTCTGACCTAACCCATATCTACAGGTTCATCAAGTTTTCTTAGCACGCCACCCTACAGAAAGTTTATAAAGGAGGCTCAATTCCTTCAGCAAGTCATCGGCTAAGCTTGAATGACAATCACTATTACAAGATAATTACTATTAACTCATAAAATTCCCTGCAACATGTATTAAGAGTTGAGAGAGAAGGAATTCCTTTTTACCCAATATGTCAAAGAGATATTCTGTGAAAACAAAAAACTTCTGAAAATCAGCTAGAAATGCTGACTAAATTGCATCATTGAACTCATTGAAAAGCAAATGAAATTCTCAAGGGCCAAAGAGAAGAGAGAACTGAAACAAGTGTGGTAAGCAGGCACTGAAGATGTGTCTAACCTCGAGGCATTTGCTGATACCCTGAATGTAGTCCGAGAATGTAATGGCCTCCCAAGACACAGGAGATGAGGTCTTGCTCAGCATAGGAACTGAGATCTTTGCATAAAACTGGAATCCTCAAAAGACTACACTAGCAAAGGGAGACAAGGAGGCTTGAACGTCTAGGCTAAAATTTGGGTAGAGAAAAAAAAACCCTCCCCTTTGAATTATAAATGTGGCCTTTCTTAACATGGGATTCGGATTTAAATCTATATTAACCTGATAGGTTGCATATGGGTTATAAGAAAAGGAGAAAGGTCAAAGATTACTCCAAGGTGCTTGGTGTTTGGCTTGAGTAACTGGAAAAAAATGGAGTTGCCATTATGTGAGATGGAGAAAGCTTCAAGTGGGGTTTGTCTGAGGAGGCGGAAGATTAGGAGTTCAGTGTCAGAAAAGATAAGTTTCAGATACTATTAGACATCTAAATAGCGATATCTAGCATGAATTTGGATAAATGAGTCTGAAGTTCAGGAGAGAAGCATGGGCTGGGGAGATATCTTTCGGAGTAGTCTGTATGACCATGGGGTTTTACAAACTAGAAGAAATCACCAAAGGAGTAAGTATAGAGAAGAGGTCCAAGAGGTTACCTCCGGGATGTTCCAATATCAAGAGGTAAAGAAGATAAGCAAAAACTAGCAAAGGTAACTTAGGAGGAGGAAAAGCAGGAAAATGTGCAATCACCAGTCAGAAAATATACTAAGAGAATTGACTGCATTAAAAATAGCACTAGGGCTTCCCTGGTGGCGCAGTGGTTGAGAGTCCGCCTGCCGATGCAGGGGACGCGGGTTCGTGCCCCGGTCCGATAAACTTATATAAAATACTGAGGAATAAACCTGATAATAATATGAAAGACTTAAATAAAAGTTCTCTTAATTTAAAAAACCCACCATATTTGGCACTTTTATTATAATTGATAAAGAAACTTTGGAGTCAAAATAACATAGTATGAATCATTAAAATGAATGAAATAGATGTATATTACTGACATAAAAAGCCCTCTGGAATAATAATACATGATAAACACAAAAACGATGTGGCAGGACAAAATCTATAGTATGAAGTTGTCTTTATAGTTTAGTATATTTAGTATATATGTGAAAGAAAGTCTGGAAGAATATGTAAAAGACTATTGCCAGTGATTTACATACGGCAGACTTTCACTTTCCACATTATAAACATCTGGATGATTGTTTGAATTTCTGTAAGCACATATGAACATTATTAACAAAGTTAGAATTTAAATGATGTTTATATGGCATGTATAATTGCATGGAAAGGTATAACATAATGTTAATTCAAGAAAGCAGAAACAAACAGCTTACATAAGATATGACCAAAATTAGAATATGCATGGAAAACAGACTGAAAAAAAAAATCCAAAAAAGTTAACTGAGAGTCTCTTTGGGAATGGTACTGCTTATTTTTTCCTTTCTCCTTGATTCTATGTCTTTTAAACTCTCTGTAACGTGAGTTTTCTTACTTTTGTTTTTCCTGTTTACTATGAAGATTTCCAAACACACAAAGAAAAAGTACAATAAAATACCAGGTACTTATCAGCCAGCTTCAACAGCTATCAAAATTTAGATAGATATGTGTTATCTTTCCCCCACCTGTTTGTTTGTTTTCTGGAATATTTTAAAGCAAATCTCAAACATCTTGTCATTTTACTGTATAGACTTAAAATGATCACATTCTTATATTATCACAATACCATTTTTTCATCTAAAACAAAAATTCCTTAATATTGTATAATACTTAGCCCATACTGAAAAATCGGGGATTGCCTAAGACATGTCTTTATAAAGTTAGTTTTGAATGAGAATCCAAACAAGTTCCCATCACTGCATTCTGTTAAGCTTCCAGAATCCTTCTCCAGCAGTGTTATGGGCTAAGTTAACCCTCCAAAATTCATATGTTAAAATCCCAACCCCTAGAACCTCAAAATGTGACTATTTTGGGAGATAAAGTCTTTAAAGAAATAAGTAAGTTAAAATTAGGTCATTAGGGTGGGCCCTAATCCAGTATGACTGACGTCCTAAGAAGAGGAGATTAGGACACACACAGGTACAGAGGGAAGACTATATGAAGCCTCAGGGAGAAGGCAGCCATCTACACACCAAGGAGAGAGGCCTCAGAAGAAACCAACACCTTGCTAACACCTTACTCTTGGACTTCTAACCTCCAGAACTGTGAGAAAATAAATTCCTGTTGTTTAAGCCACCCCGTCTGTGGTACTTTGCATGGTAGCCCTAGCAAGCTAATACAAGCAGTAAGGCCACCATCTGTTCTAACTGGTTTAATGCAATTCTGTACTGGGGATAAATATTTTGTATATCAACCATATTTTTGTTTTATTCAATAAATTCACTATTTATATTTATTTAATGTTTTAAATACCCTAAATCTATTTTCATGAATGATTAGCCAATTTTATGATAATTACCACCACTACTACTAAATTGTTTGCCTCTCCTAGTACTAGTAGAGTGTCCTCAGTCTTGCACTCTTGGTTAATGGAAGTGAAAGCAGCATATTAGCTTTCTCCAGTGTGAATGGGGCTCATGAATATGTTAATTACATACCCAGATGCCTACTGGATATATTATCCTACTGAAAACAAACATCTTTTCCTCCATACCTGCTTTTCCTGCCTTTCATTGTTAATTAATTAGCCATTCTCCATCCAGGTACCTAAGCCAGAAACCTCAGTACATTAAAACCATTTTCTATAATTTAAAAATACTGTTAAACTTACAGAAAAAAAAAAATTGCAAGAATAGTATAAAGAACATCTTTGCCCAAATTCTCCGATTGTTGATATATTACATTTGCTTCATTGTTCTCTCTCTGTATGTATATTATTTATATTTTTATTGACTTATATTTTTATATATGCTTTTTTTCTGAACCATTTAAGTAAACTGTAAACACGAAGCTTCATGACCTTTAAACTCTTCAGTGTGTATTTTCTAGAAATGAAGGTATCTCCTACATTACCAGAATACAGTCATCAAAATCAGGAAACTGATATTCTTAAAATACTACCATCTAGTCCACAGACCCCCATACACACTTTGTCAACTGTCCCAGTATCCTTTATAGCAAAAAGATCCAATTCAGAATCACATGGTCCATTTAATTGTCATGTCTCTTTAGTCTGTTACAAACCGAAAATGTTCTTTAGACGTTCCTTTGTCTTTCATGACCTTGACACTTTTGAAGAATACAGGTCTATCATTTTGTAGAATGTCCCTCAGTTCGGGGTTGTCTTATCTTTCTTCATGATTAGATTCAGGCTATGCATTTTTGGGCAGGAATATCAAAAAAGTGTGTTCTAAGGTTTCTTACCATATACATATATATGTGTGTGTATAATCTCTTAAAACTCTCAACCTCTAGTTTTAGCATACATTGATGATTCTTGCCTGAATCAGTTTTTACTATAATGGTTGCCAAATGGTGATGTTTCTACCTATATCATTCTCCCTACATTTATTAGTTGGCAGTCTAATGTAAGGAAGAGCTTTTCTTTATCCCCATTTTTAAAAATTCATGTATTTATGTCAGCATGGACTCAAGTATTCTTATTTTCTTCAGCGGATCATAACTTATTAACATTATTATAGTGATGCTCAGATTGACCCACATGTGGCTAATGGGGGCCCCTTCAAGCTGACTTCTTTGTCCCCTTGATTTGTTCCATCATTCTGTGAGAGCTTCTTTAATTTCTGGTGCCAAAAGATTTTCCAGGGTCATGTTATACTTGCCATACTCCTGCTCTGAATCAGCCATCTCTCCAGCATCTCTAGTCCCTTTTAGTGGAGAATGGTGTTTAGAAACCAAGATCTAGGTTCTATGTGCTCACTGCTTCTAGGATATCATGCTCTTAGACCTTTTGAACAGAGAGCGAGGGGAGAGATAGAAAAATATAGATAGATAGATAGATAGACAGACAGGAGACACACATACAAGTATGCAAATACTTTTATCTACACTTCTGTATGTGTTTATATATATATTGAAAACTGTGAGTTCACACTGACTTAACCAATTCCAATCCACTACTACCACAAAAGTCATTCTGGAATTCCTTTTTTTCCTATTTGTAACTCCCTTCTCTGTCAGAGACACTTGGCTCCCATTAGCCTCAATCTATATACTTATTTCCTCACTCCCATTTCATGTAACCATTGTGGCCCTGACGTGCTTGCCACCTCTTCACCTGGCAAGGGAAGAAGCTGTTTATCATTTTCTATTCTTTCCTATCACTCATTCCTCCATCCAATCAATCACCAAGTCCTAACATTTTCTACCTCCCCAAATCTCTTGAACTGATACACTTCTGTCCATTCTGACCGCTCCTAGCCTTGCGCATACCACCATCATCTCTTACATGGTCTGGTCTAAAACAACAGCGTCCTAACTGATATTCCTGGATCTATATTTGCTTTCTTCCCATCCATGTTTCTACACTACAGTCAGAGTTATCTTTCTGAAATGAAAAGTTGACCATTTACTCCATGGTTAAAACCCTTCAATGGTACCCCATTGACCTCACAACATATTGTCTGGGTCTCTTCATAACTTGCTTATCTCTCTATCTCTCTTGTCTTACTTCCTCCAAAAGCCCCCAGTCTCATTCTCAACATTTCAGTAAGCCATGCTGGTTCTTGGATTATGCCAAGCTTTCTTTTAGTGAGGATTATACTCCATTTTTTTCTACCCAGAAACCCTTCCCAACCTGGACAACTCTACACATTGTTTAGGTCTTTACTTAAATGTCACTTCTGCTATGAAACATTCCCTGACCACACCCCCCACACACACACATACATGCATACCTCTGTAAGCTATTGTAAGGTCCAGGCAAGAGATGATAGCAGGTGTACATCTCAGCCAGTCTGATAGACTGGGGAATGTGTTATTAAAATGCCTAATAATGAGCAGCTAGAGTTATAACCTCTCTTTGTAAAGTGGGTCGTTACGTCACAGTTGTGAGGACAGATGAAAAGTACATAGAACACCTACAATGCAAAGCCAATATATGTCATCTATTATTCATTCAACAAATGTTTATGAAGTACCAACTACTTGATATGTACTATGGTAGATACTGGGGCTTGGAAAATTAAGGTATAATGCAAACAATTAAAATATAACTTACAGAATCAGTATCCAAAGCATAACAAGATATATAGCAGGAATGTTTGGTGAAATCAGTCAACCTGGTTAAGATTCAAAGGATGGACAACATTTGGGCTGAGACATGGAGAAGTAGGAGTTTACAAGGAAGGATTCTTCAGGGAGAGGGGACAATATGCAAGAACTGGGGCATGAAAGGGTATGGATTGGTTTGCATGGTAAATGTAATTCAATATTGCAAAAGCATAAAATTGAAACAATGCAACAAGAGATGAAACTAGTCAGGGAGATGGAGTGTCTTGTATCCTAGGCAAAGTAACTCGACTTTCTCCTACAGATCATCTTTGAATAATTTACAGGAGAGCGGAATTATCAGATTTACATTTTTAGTGAGGTCACTCTGGTAGCCGTGTGCAGAATGGAATTCAGTGATCAAAACCGGAGTCAAGAGACTGGTAAAGAGGCCATCTCACAATAATCCCTGTGAGAAGTGATGAAACTTGGCAGGAGGCAGTAGAGTTAAGATGGACAGACTATACCCTGGGGGGTGTTAAAAAGGTAAAATGGACCTGATTTGATGTTAAGAGGCATTTAGGTTGGTCTACAGGCATTTAACTAGAACACTGGGAGGATAAAACCAAGACAGAGATCCAGAAAGAGAATCAGATTTTAAGTGGAAAGATGAACATCCATTGGATTGGTAATACTTCTCACTGACTTGAGAAACTTCTCACAGGATTTGGAGAAACAAATGAGATATGCTTTGTAGGGTGTGGTGATGCTAATAGGAATGGAAAAGCAGGCCTCCAAAGAAATATGCATAATGCTCTTACCGTACAAACGAAGCAACAGGTTTTAGTGTGTGACTACAACTGCAGAAAATTCAAGAGTCCGGGAGTGACTTGACTAGTATTTTTCCATCCCTGGTGACTCAGAGCTAAAGATGGCGCTGTGGCAAAAATTAGAAGGTGGGAGGGGGCACTGGGTGTAGCAAAAGATGACTTTTGGGGGGTCGCTGTTCTGCTTTAAACACAGAGTGAGATAACTCAGCACCAGATGAATCGTGGACAATTTTTTCCTTAAGATTTGGTCTGTAGTACAACTCTGCATTCTCCACGTTTAAAAGGTTTCATTTCGTGGGCGCGATCGCCTGGGGGATGACGAGAGTGTTTCTTTGCCTCACTCATATTTCCTAGCCTTGGCGGGTTCTATCACAGCCTCCATCTCGCTTTGCCACCTCCCGTTTTTCCCAGCGCTGGCTATAGTTCTGAGGAGCAGAGCGCTTCTTCGGGGCGACAGTGGGGACACGAGCAGGCTCCGAGAAGCACCTGAGCATTTCCATGGTCCCTTCCCGCTCCAGAGTGAACGTATTCTTTCTCCTTGGAGGGCGGCGGCCTGGAGCTTTCCGCGCGGGCGCGAGGAGTCCAGCGCTCGGCCCCTGAGCGCGTGCCCGGCCGCAGCCTGAGGGCCCGCGGGCGGGCGCGCGAGCGCGCGCGCGGCCTCCGTTCCTCAGACGCCGCACTGCAGCGCCTCTGGGCCCAGGCTTAGGTAGCGCGGGGGCGGGGCTGTGGGAGGGGGCGGGGCGCGGAGGGGCGCCGAGGCCCGGCAGAGGTCCAGGCGGTGAGTCGACGCCGCATCGGTTGTCATGGGAACGGCGGCGTAGGCAGGCGCTGACGTCAGCTGGCGGCGCACTGCCCACACTGCGGCACCCAGCGGGTGCTCAGAGCCCGGGTGGCTGGCGGCTGGCGTGGCGGTGCGGCCGTCTAGCTCTCAGCGCACTCCGCACGGTCCCGGCGTCAGCTCCGGCGGGACCCTGGGCAGGTCTGCGGCCTCTTCTCCGTGAGTACCCTGCAGGCCTGCTGGTGGCGGGAGCCCGGGCTCGGTCGCTCGGCCTGCCCTGGCCCCCTTCGGGGACAGTGGCGTGGAGGGCTGCTCGGGTCCTAAGGCGCGGGGGCGGCGGGTCGGGGAGGCCGGGCGGGGGCTGCCCTGCACCACTGCAGTCTGACCCGCCGAGCGCGGCAGAGTGGAGGGATGGGGTTTCCGAGAGTTACCTCTTCGTACTTAACTTTTCATCTCCCATTCCTGGACTCCTTTTCACCGGAACGCTGAGCGTGGTGTCGTGAAAGAGTGAATACCATCTTTGCCTTTCCTATTCCCGTTTCTGGTTTAACAGCGTTTAAATCAGATGCGCACTAAGTACATACGTTTATTTCCTTTTAGGCTGTCAACCTGGTGCTGAATCTTGAACCCGTGAAATACCTTCTTAATTACATCTGAGAAAAGGTGATCGATGTGTAACGTTTCTAAGAGTATAGTTACATTAACAGGGTCGTTTCGATATGTATACAAATAGAAGAAAACGTATACTATTTAGGGATCCCTGCCAAATGGCTGTGCTACATTTCCGCATTACTGTGAAAACATCTACTGACTGGAGCATATGGCTTCTCCTTCTTTTGAGAAAAGGATGCTAACAGTTTTTCCACCTGTTGCGTTTACGATTGCTGTTACTGCTTGGGCGTTCCGGAAGAAGACTGCTTATTATGAGCACTCTGAAAAATTAAAAATATATATATTTGAAAGAAGTTCAAATACCAAAAGTTTTTTTAATCGTATTTAGAACCTTATATATTTATGGAGACTATTCTGATATATTAGTTGAATTATGTATACGGGTTTTGTTTGTTTCCTTTTATCCCGTGCTGTAAAATTCGGTCAAGGAGCGAATCATCCAAGCCACTGCTTTTTCTTCCCTTGATCTTTAGTCATTTATTAGCCGATAATCAGGCGTTTAGAGAAAACATAAAATGAGATGAAATGTAATGTATTTAATTTCCCTATTTTGTATCTCTTAGCAGGTCCTGTAAAAGGGTTTGTGAGGGAGAAGCTTTTAAATATAATGACATATATGAGATTCACAGATGTCATTTTAAGTTTGACCTTAATTTTTGCTGATGATCTTATCAAATATTAGTCATTCTATAATGTATTTGCCATAGTACACAGTACCATTTAGAGATGATCATTTCTGTAATGTATTTGCTATGTTTATCATTAAATTAATATTAGTGTTTACTAATTGGATTGTACATTAGACTAAATAGTAGTAAACAAATACATAATTTATTTAATTTTTTTGTCTATCGCATAGTTGTTTTATTTTTAATAATAATGGACATAAAGTAATGGGCCAGCCACTGTGCTGATAACTTTGCTTTTCAGTATTTCCTTTTCTCCTTACAATAAAGTAGGTGCCGTTTTAATTTCCCAGGCAAAAAAAAAAAAAAGAAAAGAAAGCTTAAGCCTGACTCATTTTGACCCTAGAACCATTATTACTGCCCCCCCCCACTTTTAAAATGGGATACATAGATGAAGAGAGCACAGGCCTAGTGCTCCACAAGCTAGCAGTTTGGTGGGGGACGGTCACAGAAGGTTTTACCAGAGTGAAAATTCAAGGCCTAGGTAGGAGGTATGAAGATCAAGGCGCTGTCGGAGCACAGAGGAAACATATTTAATGATTGCTGTTACTACTTGGGCTTTCAGGAAGAAAATTGCTTGTTATGAGGACTCTGGGAAATTTAAAAAATATACATTTGAAAGAAATTCAAATACCAAAAGTTTGTAAAACCATCTTCAGAATCTTGTTTATTTATGGAGACTGTCTCTAACCCCTCAAAGTTAGCGAGCTCCCTAGAGAAGATACTGATACTGACCTGGGTCCTTGGACTCTTTAATCAATAGAAATTGATACGAGGGCAGACAAAAAGTTTAGGTGAGGCTTTATTGGGACTTCCGTTGTTTCACGAGGGAGGGAAAACGGGAAACTGGGTGGTGGGTCGGGATGTGGGGCAGAGCTGGTTCCTTAAATGGGGAGAGGTTGGGGCCAGATTTGTGGGCTGGGCCGGAGGCGTGGCTTAGGTGTTCTGCCCACCCCCTTGGTGGTGCTGTGTGCAGGGATCCTGCACAGTATACTGCTGCTTTTGTTCCCAGCACCTCAGAAGTTGGGTTTTGGCCCTTTTGTATCTTACTGTTCATGATTTTGCCCCAACTGTACATGCATGCAGTTGTTTTTAGTCCCTTATAGTTTATGTTTGTCCAGGTGCAGACACACCAGTAAAGGGACGCAGGTCCCAGGTCTTAGCCTGTCTCAATACTATTTGCATTTAGTGTCAAAGGATAGTTAGGAGTTAGAGAGACAAGAGAGGAAGGGCATTTTTCAGGAGAGAGGGGTGTATGTGTAATGGTACAAAGGCAAGAAAGAGTTTGGCACATTTGAGGGCCTGCAAGTGGTTTCACAGGGCTGGAGCCCACAATGTGGAAGTGTGGCTAGAGAAGGGGAGGTGGAGAAAGGCAAGGGGTCATTTCACTAGTAGCTTTGGACCCCAGTGGGAAGGACCTCATGTTTTCCAGTATTTAGAGCTACTGAAGAGTTTTAAACAAAGAAATGATTCCATCACATTTGTATTTTAGAAAATTCCTCTGGTGGTTTATTTTTTAAGGGTAGTGTGTTGGAGGCATGGAAGCTGTCTTAAAACAAACAACAAAATCCTTCCATAGTCTTTCTGTACCTCAGAGCTACTGCCTCATGTCACTGCCTGTGCAAGGTGGAGGGAGACAGTTGGAAGCAGAATTGTAGAAAGAATTATCTACACATTTCTTCTACAGGTCTTACCTTCCATTCATTCCTCCACCTGTGGCTGCCAGGTTTCTGTCCCTCCACAAAAAGCTTTGCACACGTGACTTCCTGACTGCAGATCCAGTGGACACTTCAAATCTTGCAAGAACACTTGGTACCACACAGTGTAGACCACTTCTTTCTTGAAACTCTTTTTCCTTTGGTTACTTCTGCCAGTTTTTCATCTATCTCCCTGATGTCTTTTTAGTTTTTTTTTGTGGGCTCCCAGAATTCTGTGTTTGGCCCTTTTTTTTCTTATAACCATCACAAATATAAATAAATGATGCCCAGATCTTCAGACTCTTATCTCCTTGCTGGATTACTATATCACCTACCAAACATAAACTAATTATATATATATATATTTATATGAATCTCCATACACATACACACACACACACACACACACACACACACACATACATACACTATATGTGTATACAGTAATAATAGCTATCATTTTTGAAGAGCTTGCCATGCTCTAGGCATTGTGCCTAGTGTTTTACCTGCATATTCTTATTTCATCTTTACAAAAACACTGTAAGTGATTTACTGTTATCATTCTCTTTTGAAAGAGTAGGAAATTGAGATTAATCTACTGACAGGTAGAACTGAGGTTTGAATCCGGGAATCTGACAATAGAGCCAATGCTTATAGCTGCTTAATACCCGTCAGATATCCAGCTCAACATGCCCCGCTAAAGCTCACTGAGCGTCCCCATAAGAAGTATCTATTATAATTGTAGCTAATGTTATTGATGCTTGTTCTAAGGCACTGTTTTAACCTTTTAATCATTTAACTCTTATAACAGCCCTTTGAATAGTCACTGTTAGACTGATTTTACAGATGAGGAAACATTGCCCAGCCCATACGAGTAACCGTGGGAGATTACAGTAATTCCAGGACTTGTGTTTTAAACTACTTCATTACACTTGTGCTATACTGCACTATATTCCAATTAATGATACTACTGGTCTAATTATTTCCTTTTGAAAAAGAGAATCATCCTTGACTCTTTGTTCTGTCTCCTCAGTAGTTTTTATTTAATCTGTCTAAAATCTCATACATTTTCTGCTCAAGATAAAACAGAAGAATACAAGTAAACCTTTTCTTGATGACTGTCATAATATAGTTCAGCTATTTTCCTATATATTGAATCACCATGGAATACTATAAATATTAAATCCTTAATTGCTTTATTTTTTTTCTACTTATGTGCTGTCAGGTTTCAATTACTGATACAGTTGTCTTTGCAGCCTCTCTCTTTTCTAATTTGGGGTAGATTGGAAAGATGATCAGGCTTATTGGATCTATTATCTTCTAGAAAGAGTTAATGCTGTTTCCTATCAATAAAGAATAGGAGGTTTTACTCTGTGTGTTTAATGATGTCTATTTTGTCTGTATACCGGATAGTTGTTACAGAAGTTAACTCACATAATTAGTGTATTTGTATAATCATTATTTTCTTTTTAGCATTTGTTATCAGACTTTTCTGTCCAAAGTACTCCTAATACTAAAGGAACACAAATGTGGATCCCCAGGGATCTGCAACCTTAACTGATAATTGTTGAGTCAAATCAATTTTTTTTAACAGTCTTCATTTTTATTCTTAAAAATGTATGCATATTGTGTTCTAATGTGAGAATTAATGTCTGTTTTGGACACACACCCTCATCTTTTACAAAAACTGGAAATTTAAGAATATATATACTGAGTTTATCCATGGTTTTGATACACAGTGAAACACACCCAGGTATTTATTTGAGAAGATGGAATGAATGCTTGTGCTTAACCTTCTCTGTTGCAGCATTTTCAGTGGCAGGTACAGAAGTATTTAAATTATCTGTGAATGTGCTACCCAGAAGCATACTTTACTAGTGTAATAGTGTATGTGCTTGGGAAAGTCAGTTCTGATATGGAGTTTGGTTTCTCAAAAGTACTTAGAAGTGTTCATTTTTTTTTACTTAAAATACTTTAAAAGGTGTATTAATATACTAAGTTAGATGTTTATTGCCTTTCAAAAAATTTTTAAATTTTTTGTTTCAAATATATAAATATTTTACTCAGTTATGATCCAGTTTGCTTTACTTTAAGACTCTAAACTGATTCAGATGTATTTAAGTCATTTACATAAGGTTGTAATAAGAGAACTTAGTTTTATTGGTATAAACCTGATGAGGTAGTAGACAATCACATAATCTTGTGTGAAGAGTATTTTATAATTTTTATTTGGAAATTCCATATTACAAATAAATCCTCTTTGTTTTAATAGGATCCTTATTGAATCAGTGCTTTACACTATAACTCAATGCTCTCCATGAAGCTGAGATATGCCCACTGGTAAGATTTCTATGAAATTTATCTATGCAGGACATATTATTTATTTTAAAGTTTGGATTATTTTAAGAGATTCTTCAGTTAAGGAATGAAGTAGATGTCATCAACTGAAAATTACATTTAGAGATACTTCATAGTTTGATATTTAGCTTTCTATGTAATGTTGGTGATTAAGGTTAATACGTATTCATTGGCTGGCAATTTGGGACTCAGCTGGGCAAGGTAAATGATGACAACATATGGTTAGTTTTAATTTTTTATTATCAAAATGGATTTTTCACTTTAGAGTAGACTGTGGCAAACTTTTTCCTAAAAGGCAAGCTAGTAAATATTTTAGGTTTGGTCTCTGCTACAACTCCTCAGCTCTTCCATTGAGGTACAAAAGCAGCCATAACAGTTCTTAACAGAATGGGCATGGCTGTGTTTCCATAAAACTTTATTTATTAAAACAGGTGACTGGCCTGCAGGTAGTAGTTTGCCAATACCTGCTCTTGGGCATTCATTCATTGAGCATTTATTTATTTGAAACATGTTTATTGAGTACTTACTCTGTGCTAGACCCCATGATAGTAGCTAGGGATGTAGTTATGAACTATCTCATGTAATGGGAGAGACACAGTATATTTATGTATATAGATATACAAATAATTACACAAATTCAAGTTGGGTTAAGTGCTGTGAAGGAAAAGAACAGTCTATCTTGTGAGAAACAGAAATTTAGATGAGGTTGTTAGGAAATGTTCCGCTTTAGAGGCAACATTTAAACAGGTATCTTTTTTTTTTTAACATCTTTATTGGGGTATAATTGCTTTACAATGGTGTGTTAGTTTCTGCTTTATAACAAAGTGAATCAGTTATACATATACATACGTTCCCATATCTCTTCCCTCTTGCGTCTCCCTCCCTCCCAGCCTCCCTATCCCACCCCTCCTGGCGGTCACAAAGCACTGAGCTGATATCCCTGTGCTATGCGGCTGCTTCCCACTAGCTATCTACCTTACTAAACAGGTATCTTAACACCAGCCAGCTGTGAGGAGTTAGAGGAAGTTTGCACCAGGTGGAAGCAGCTTCACGTGGGAGATTGCTTGTTCTGGCAGAAGAGCTAAAAACAAGGATGTCTGGCTAGAATGTAGGGATCTAAGGGGATATTTATTTTTTGTTTTTTTTAAATAGATCTTTATTGGAATATAATTGCTTCATAATACTGTGTTAGTTTCTGTTGTACACCAAAGTGAATCAGCCATATGCATACATATGTCCCCATATCCCCTCCTTCTTGAGCCTCCCTCCCATCCTCCCTATAGGGATATTTGTTTTAATTGAAGCTGTAGAGGTAGACAGACCAGGAAGTAAGAACCATGTAGGGCATGTGAAGGACTTGCTTTATTTTGTCCTAAGTGAACTGGGAAACTTACAGGGTCTTAAGCAAGGTACTAGCATGATCTGATTTATGTTTTAAAGGGGAAAACAACTTTCAGCTTTTAATATTTGTTGAAGGCTGATTGTTGGCCAGGAAAGCACTAGTCATTTCTCATGAAAAAATGATCTTTGACATAGGATTATTCCGATTTTACACATAAGGAAAATGAAGTTTAGAGATGTTAAGTGACTTGTTTAAGGCCACGTAACAGTCGTAGGTACTACCGTGCATCATAAGTAAAGAGTTAACTTAGCAAAGGAAACGTTTAGAGGGAGTAGCCCGAAAGGTAAGATGGATATAGGTGAGTGTGGTGTCACCAAAGCCAAAAGAAAAGTTTTTAAGAAAGAAGGACTAATCCTTTTAACTCATGCGGATATTTACAAGGCTGTGGGGGTTTTATTTTTTAACATAATATGTGTGATAATAGAGTTGCATAGAAAATGACATGAGTCATTATCATTTGTAGTTGAGAGTGAAGCAAAGGTGAAGACCAAAGTTCGCTTTGAGGAATTGCTTAAGGCCCACAATGATCTAATACGTGAAAGAAAAAAGCTGAAGAAAAAAATTGGCAAATCTGGAGAAAAAATCTCAGTGAGTAACTGATCATTTGGTAATGGTGTCTTGTACATCTGCATAAAATGATGACTTTCATATGAAAACTCCAAGGAACTTTGGAAATTAAAAATGGTAAATCTGTGTTGTGGTCAATAACGTGGTAAAGTAAAGCTTGCATTAGAATCAGCCTCACTCTTCACTCTTTGAGTGTTGAGTTCTTGAGTGCTGTCCTACAAGAATAACAGACCAACTGGTTAAAGTGATTAGGGATAACAGGGAAACGCAAAACTAGCCATATTACACGTTCTTGAAGAAAACCAAGATTTTTAACCCAGAATTGTGAAGAACTTAAGAAATAATATCTTACTTCGGATATTTAATGGCTTATCTTTATTTAGACTTCTTCATCTGATTCTACCCAGCAGAGCCAGGAGAAATCAGTGGAACCTTAAAGAAATAATTATCCTTTTGTACTTGAGGTATACTTTCAAATGATAGAATTTTTGGTAGCACCCTTGAAGGGATTGAAAATACAGAACTCAAAGCAATACTAAACAAATCAGCAATTAACTACAACCTGATTCCCAAGGTATTATAGAGTCTGTAATAGTATCCCAGTTAATGCACTATTCACTCTTCAAACCTATCTCGCTATTTCCATTGCACCTTTTACCTCTTTGACCATAATCTCCACACAAATAAATAACTTCATGCATGTTCTGGTAATTGGTACATGCATGTCCTGGTGATTGATACAAAGAATACATACATTTCTTTGGCAGGAGTTTTATGAGTTATATGCATCCTACATTTTACTTGTAGCATATTTTACCCTAGTCTGTATTTTGTCATGAGACCTGTTCATTTTAATACTGTCTGGCAGCCATCAGTGTAATAGTTATATTCTCAAGTGAGGCAAAAAAAAAAAAAAAAAGTTATAGCATTGGCTAGAATGCAGCTGCACACATGTGAGGGGTTCATAGTATACCAGTACTACTGCATACTAATTAAGAACTGCTGACAGAATGGATCAGATTAGGTCTCCCATAGTGGATGCTGCTCTAAAATAGAATATGCCACTTCTGGTGTACCAGTGTGCAGCGTGGTAGGGAAGAGTGGCATACGGACGATGCAGCATTGCTTACTGGGATATGCCCTCCCCTTGAGTAAGGTGGTGTACATTTGGCAAAAGCAGAAAGAACCCTGGACACAACTGTCTGCAGAATATTTTTATGGACTCAGTCAAAGTAGAAACTCATACTTTCTCTCACTGTCAGAACTGGGCTTTTTGTGCATGAACAAGGTGAGTTTAGGCCAGGAATGCTAAATTAAATGGATAACTAGAAAATGGGCAGAAGATACGTTCATTTATCCAAGGTCCAGTTTAGATGTTGGGGACACACAAGTGGGAGGTGATTAAATGTAATCTACTCAGCCTCTTTTGGCACACACCAGGCCATTCAAGGTGTCTCTTAATTCAGAGATAAGTATTCTTAAAAAAAATATTTAGGAAGAGATTTTTCAGCTCAACGGAAGAGGATTATTCCTGGAAAACAAACTATTTTTGAAATGATTTACTTTAGCAAGCAGAGGAGGAATACCTGCTTTTATTTACTAGATAACGGTGCTCTCTATCTTTCAAGCACTCTTCTAAACATTTTATGTATATTCACTCATTTTCAATACAAACAATAAAATTATGAAGTTTTATATCCATTTATAGATGGGGAAACTAGATCACAGAGAGGTTGAGTAACTTACCCAAAGTTAGTGGCGTAGTTAGTGGTAGAACCAGGATTCAAACTCTGACAGTCTGACTGCAGAATCCATTCTCTTAACCACAGCCCAATAGGACCCCTTTTAATAAGGCATGAAGTGATGGGATCTCTTCAGAACAAGAACAAGGACTCCCATATGCAGAACAGGCTGACCCTGAAAAGGAAGCAAGCTGAAATAAGAAAATTAGGCAAAGAGAAAGCCATAATAAAATTCGTAATAATGGCAGGTTCATTTTACTGTTTTTCAACTGTCTATCAGGCACTCTGATAAGAGTTTTACAAATATTATTTCTGATTTTTATGTTAATCATGAAAATAGATATTAGAGCTCTTATTTTGCATATGAGAAATTTATGAACATCTGAACAGAAAACGACTTACCATCTTTGCCAGGGCTGTATAGGCAGAAATAGGGTAAGTAGGAGTTATTTTATATATACATATATATATATATATATATATATATATATTTTAAACACATAACAAAGATTTTTTTTAAATCATTAATTAATGAGGGAACCAGTAAGATGTTATAACCAGTTCAGATGGGTTTAATTTACAGAGATTTATCTAACAGACAAAATTCAGTTGCATTGTATTAATAGAAATCATTTACATAGCTATGGACAGGAAACATTTGTATTACTATCAATTTTCTACATGTTAACCCTCTTTCTCTACTGAGTTGTAAAATAGTCAAAGACAGTGAAGCAGAAATAACCAGAATGGATGAGCTAACTTTCACTCATTAGATTTCAAAGACTTTCTTCCACTGGAGTAAAATCAAAACAACCTGCAGTCCTTCTGTTCAGGGATAACCTACATATACGAATTTTGTGCCATATTTTTTAATATCGTGTAAGAATTGTAGAATAAGGATTTAAAACCACAGGCTCCACGTTCTCTCTTCATTGCTTCCTTAAAACTATATCTCAGGCCTAAGTAATAGAATTGACACCATGGAAAAATTTAATTAGTAAAGTATCAGACAAATATGAAGCATTGTTCATGAGAAGAAATGGCTGAAACTAAAATGAAAGCTATAAGAAATAACAAGGACATATAGAAATACTTGACCTACAAGTAAGTGTTCCCAGACAGCACTAGTGGAGCAGAAACAGTAAAAAGAGCACGAGGAGGAAACCTTCCTGAGGTTAAAAAAACATCTAGGAAGAGATGAATACATCTTGCATTTCAGGTAAATTTTATGAGATGAGAACTATATCTGAAAACTGTAATAAAAAAAAGATAAATTTTGCGAACATCTAAACAGAAGAAGAAACATCTAGTGCATTTCAGACTTCTCTCTAAAGACACTAAGGCCAAAGACAATGGAGCAATATCTCTACAATATTTAGGGGAAAATTGTGTTCCAAGGAATCTACTTGCCTAAATTGTCAGTCAGTTGTGAGGGCAATAGCGAGCATGTGAATTAGCAAAGAATTGCTCTAGTGTTCCCTCCCTGAAAAAAACAAGAAAACTACTGAAGATGGATTAGTTGAATGTGTAGTACCATTTCCAGAGACATGAATCAAAATGAAGGATTTAAAATATATATATCTGGTTGAGCCTTGAAACCAGTTAAATATGTAGAAGTTTCTTAGGCCGGGTGTTTCAAGAAGCTATGACACAAGAACTAGTATTGATAGAGTTGCTTTAGCTTCTGGGGGAAAAGGCCAGTTACAGTCTCATTTTGTCTCACATTAAATTACACTTCAGACATCTTAAAAAAGTTAATGTAAAAATCTAAATTAGTAGACAAATACCTAAATAAGAAAATAGAAATGGACTGGTTCAGTTTTCCAGTGTAGAAAGATACTCTGATCTTAAAAGGAATGAGAGACATCCCAAGTAACGAGAATATTCCCTGTCTGCACACAGAAGACTCACTAAATATTTGTTGAATGAATAAATCTGACGTAGAAGATACTTTTTTGAGTCAGAAACAAATGCAACTAAAACCCAATTCACTGAGGAAAATATGTGATTTTTTTTAATAGCCACAGATCTAATACTCTTATATAGCCAATAATATATAATAATTGTTAACATTTATTGAACATCTATATTCTGGAATTAGAAGGATCTTTTCAGTGTTTTATAGTTATTACCCTATCAATCTTCAGAGCAACCTTATGAGTAAGTTCCATTCCTATTGTTAACATGTAAAGAAATGCCACAAATAAATGCCATAAATAGTAAGATACTAAATCTCTAAGTGAGCAAAAGGCATGAAAAATAAAACTAATTACAAGAGAAAATAACATTGACTAATAAAATATAGAAACACTTTAAAAGCTATTCAGATTGGAAACCAGAGATAGTATTTTTGCTTACCAAATGAGTATTCAAAAGTTTATTAGCAGGGTAGAGAGCAGAGCTTTTTAATATAAGGTTCATAGAAAGGTGAAGCAGTACAACAAGTATAGACAACCTTTTCAGGAAGTTTGGCTGTAAAAAGGGATATTGTGAAGATGATATTGATTGCATTCAGGTATTTAAATGCTGATAGCTGGAAGATAATGGAGAAATTGATGATGCGGGAGAGGAAAGTTTTCTAGAACACAAGAAGACCCACCTCTTTATTTATTTATTTTTATTTTTATTGGGGTATAGTTGATTTACAGTGTTGTGTTAGTTTCAGGTGTACAGCAAAGTGAATCTGCTATACATATATCCACTTGTTTTTAGATTTTTTTCCATATAGGCCATTACTATAGGCCATTATAGTTCCCTGTGCTATACAGTTGGTCCTTATTAGTTATCTATTTTACATATAGTAGTGTGTATATGTCAGTCCCAATCTTCCAATTTATCCTTCCCCCTCCCTTTACCCCCTGGTAACCATAAGTTTATTTTCTACATCTGTAATTCTATTTCTGTTTTGTAGATACGTTCATTTGTAGCCTTTTTTTACATTCCACATATAAGCAATATCATGATATTTGTCTTTCTCTGTCTGACTTACTTCACTCACTGTGACAATCTCTAGGTCTATCCATGTTGCTGCAAATTGCATTATTTCATTCGTTTTTATGGCTGAGTAATATTCCATTGTATATATGTATCACATCTTTATCCATTCCTCCGTTAATGGACATTTAGGTTGCTTCCATGTCCTGGCTATTGTAAATAGTGATGCAATGAACATTGGGGTGCATTTATCTTTTCAAATTATGGTTTATATATCTGGAGAAAACCATAATTCAACCCACCTCTTTATAATGAGAAGGAAAAGAAAAAGGTCATTTGGGGTGCATGAAAATTTGTAGACTTGGTAGCAGAAAGTTGCTACCAAGCAGCTTCCCTTTTTTTAAAAAAATATTATTTATTTACTTATTTTTTTAGTTTTGGCTCTGTTGGGTCTTCGTTTCTGTGCGAGGGCTTTCTCTAGTTGTAGCAAGCGGGGGCCACTCCTCCTCGCGGTGCGTGGGCCTCTCACTATCGCGGCCTCTTGTTGCGGAGCACAGGCTCCAGACGCGCAGGCTCAGTAGTTGTGGCTCACGGGCCCTGTTGCTCCACGGCATGTGGGATCTTCCCAGACCAGGGCTCGAACCCATGTCTCCTGCATTAGCAGGCAGATTCTCAACCACTGCGCCACCAGGGAAGCCCGCAGCTTCCCTTTTAATGGCTTTTATCTGTGAAAGTGAGTCAATAAGTGACAGTACTGGACATCAGAGGTGAGTGAAGGAAGTTTGAAATAGCCACAGAAGAGTGCATATGAACAGATTATGCAGCATAGAAGAATTGTCCATAGCTTTGAGGTCTCAGTTGAATTTGTAGACTAAATGTTTACAATAGTGCCAAGTTTTGAAGTGGTTCTTCCAGCAGTATTCAACAGCCTGGTTATAGTTATAGAGATGAAAGTCACTTAATTTGAATAGTACCTGGAGTTTTTCCAGACAGGTGTGATGGATGGAAAGTACATGATAATGGTGAGTGATGAATGAAGTGATGGATTATGGAATCAAAGCATCAGGAACTAAAGATGAGAGGAATGATGAATAAGGAGAATATATTGGGTTCAGAGCATAATGAATGATTTATTATTTTATACCACTAAGTCTGGAGTGGTTTGATACTCAGCAGTAATAGGTAGAACAAATACAGTAAGTCCCTGACATACGAACCTTCAAGTTGCAAACTTTCAAAGATGCGAACGTGCGTTCATGTCCAGTCACGTTAGTTAATTCATGTGTCTGGCATATATTGTCACGTGTGTGCATCCTCTACGAGTGGTTGTGCTTTTGTGTACTTTACAGTACTGTATAGGGTACAGTAGTACAGTATCTTTATTTCAAGCCCAGGATGTCTAGAAGTAAGCGTAAAAGCAGCGGTATATAGCCGATTGTGTTAGTTGGGTACCTAGGCTAACTTTGTTGGACTTAAGAGACAAATTGGACGCACTCTCAGAATGGAACTCGTTCTTATGTAGGGGACTTACTGTAAATATAAATTGCTAAGTAGAGAATAAATACTCAAACTGTAGCTATTATTAATTTTGAAGATGCATCTGAATTTTTGCCTTTTAAAGGGGGAAATTTAAATCATGTTCTGTTCATTATCATTGTCAGTTTTATATCACCTTGATTTCATTCCTTTATTTTTTCCTATCTCATTTTATCCTAATAACTGGTATTTGATAGAGGCAATAACTTCTTTTATGAATGACAGCTTGTGAAAATGTTTGTGTTAAATTAATTTTAAAGGGTGGAAAATATTCTAGATTCTCTAGCTGTTAATAATATCCTTTAGTTGATTTATGTATTTATTCACCTTTATCAAGCACAACATTCCAAGGGCTCAGAGCTCAGTTCCCAGGAGCCGGCCACGGGCTTGTCCTGAAAACAGGCCTGTTTTGGGATCTGAATGATTTGAGCAACCAGGGCTGCTGAGTTAACCCTTTTCTGCACAACCTTTAACCAGACTGATTAGAAAAAAAAGGAAATGAGCACAAATTACCAATATTAGGAATATAAGAGGGGTTCACTGCAGATGTGTTAAAGAGCTTAAAAGGATAATAAGGGAGTAGTATGAAATAACTTCATTTCAATAAATTTAGCAGCTTAGAAGAAATGCATAAATTACTTGAAGGACACAAACTACCAAAGCTCACTCAAAAAGAGACAGATAACTTGAATATTGTATATCTTTTTAAAAAATGTGTCTGTGGTTAAAAACCTGCCCACAAAGAAAACCAGGTGGCTAGTTTTCTCAGCTGGCTTCACTGATAAATTTTACCAAATTATTTAAGAAATCATAATAATTCTATATAAACTCAGACTGTGCAAAAAGAGTGACTACTTCTCCACTCTTTTTGGGGGCAATTATTAAGTACCCTGAAACAAAAACCAGATGAAGACATTACAGGAAACCTACACCAGTATCCCTTTTGAATCTAGAGCAAATATCTTCCACAGAATGTTAGGAAATCAGTCTTACATTATATAAAAAGGATAATACACTGTGACCAGTGGGGTTTATCTCAGGAATATATCACAACATTTGAAAAAAGTAGTCAGTGTAATTTGCCATATCATAAGATTAAATAAAACCATAAGATCATCTCAACAAATGCAATAAAAAGATGACAAAATTCATCACCCATTCTGATAACTCTTAAACAAACAAAAAGAATAGAGGGAAACTTCCTCAACTTGATAAAGGGCATCTACAAAAACCTACAGGTAAAATTGTACTTAAAAGTAAAAAACTGAAAGCTTTTGCCCTAAGCTTGAGCACATCACCATGCATATTCATAATTGTGCAGGTGACCCTGACTAATGCAATAATGCAATTTTTTAAAAAGAGCATAAAGATCATAAGTGAAGATGTAAAAGAATCTCATCTGCAGTTGACAAACTCTCTAAAAAGTGCTGTTAGAACTATTAAATGAGTTTAGCAGAATATAAAGTCCAAGTGTAAACCAATTGTATTTCTATACCAGTAACGAATAACTTAATTAAAATTTAAAATATCATTTATAGTAGTAACAAAAATATGTAGCAATCAAGGAAGAATTTATCAAAAAATATGTGAGACCTGTATACTGAAAATCCCCCAACTGCTGAAAGTAAAAACCAAATAAAGAGATATCCATATTCATGGATTGAAAGAATCATTATTGTCAAATAATTATTGACAGATTATTATTATCCATTCTCTGAAAGTTGATCTATTGATTCAATTCAAAATGCCAGTAGACTTTTAAGAATTGAAAATATAATTATAAAATTTATTTGAAAATTTAAACAACAGACCTAGAATAGCCAAAACAATTTTGCAAAGGAAGAACAAAGTCAAAGGAATTTTGTCATCTGATTCAAAACTCTTTGTAAAGTTTTAGTAACCAAAACAACCTGGTATTCTCATAAAGGTGGATATGTAAGTCATAGATCAGAAGAGACTCTAGAAATCGACCCAAATGTGTATGGTCAATTGATTGTTGACAAAATTGCCAAGGTACATCAAAATGAGGAAAAGGACAATCTTTTCAACAAATGGTGCTGGGACAATCAGATATACGTATACAGTATTACAAACTGACTATATCATGTTCAGAAATTAAATAGAAGTGGATCAACGACCGAAAAAACATAAGAGCTAAAACTATATAACTTGTAGAAGAAACAGGATAAAACCTTGGTAACCTTCAGTTATAAATAGATTTCTCAGGATACAAAAGCATGAACCATAAAAGAAAAGAGGGATAAACTGGGTTTTGTGAAAATTCAAAACATTGCCAAGAAAATGAAAAAGTAAATTATAAATTGAGAGAAAGTATTTGCAACACACTGTCTGATAAAGTGTATTTAGGACATTTTAAGGACTGTCAGAACTCAATGATGTGAAACAGCCTTACAAAAATGGGCAAAAGATTTGAACATTTAAGCAAAGAAGAGATACAGATAGCAAATAAGCACGTGTAAAGATTCTCAGTGTCATTAGTATTTAGGAAAATGCAATTTAAAAACTGAGATACCATTATACACCTGTTACAACACAAAAAGATGAAAGTTAACAATGTGGAGTGCTGACAAGTGTGTTAAGTAACTAGAACTCATACATTTGGGAGTGTGAACTGGTACAGCCACTTTAGGAAGCAGTTTGACAGTTGTTTAAGAACTTAAATGTGTACTGACCATATAGTATATCAGTTCCACTAGTGGGTATTCACTCAAGAGAAAGGAAGACATATAATATGCAAAACTGGAAATAACTCAAATGTCCATTAATTGGTATATGGAGAAATAAAATGTAGTATCTCTCCACACAATGGAATACTGCTCAGTAATGCAAGGGAATAAATTACTATAATCTCCACAACATGTATAAATCCCAAAGCTTTAGGCTGAGTGAAGGAAACCAGACGCAAAAAGCTATATACTATGAATATAGCTATAAATGAATCCATTTATATGAAATTCCAGGCAAGTCAAAATTACAGTGATAGAAAACAGATCAGTGGTTGTTGAGCGGGGCCAGGACATAGAGGGGTAGGAGTTTACTTTGTAAAAGAACATGTGGGGTGATGGATGTTTAACATCATGATTGTGGTGGTGTCACAGCTGTATACATTGCCAAAATTCATTTGAGTATACACGTAAAACTGGTGAATATTACTGTACTTCGCATAATTTATTGTTATGTCTCAAAAAGTGGATTTAAAAAACAAACTAAAGCAAAAATCCTAAATGAGGCACGGACGGTAAAGATAAAAGGATGGGCAAAGATATAATAGAACATGAACAAACGTATTTCGGACACTTTAGAATTCAGTGATAATCCATGAAATATGAAATACCATGAAGTAGATCTTTTTAAATTATAGTATGATAAAACTAGAAATCAGTAACAAAAGTTTAAAATTTATAAACTACTCGAAAATGTAAACACTATCTCATGAAGTTGTTAGCAAGACAAAGGAAATCCAAACCACAAAAACAGGAATTTAAAAGGTAATGAAACTATCAATTCAGTGCAATGGAATTTTGGGATGCTACCACAGATGCTCTGGGAATTGTATTTAAAATGATGTTATTAGTACAAAGGTTGACAGATCAGTGGAAGAGAGTAAATAAATAAATAAACTGAGCCTCGTCTATTTAGCTTCCCCAGGGTTTTGTTTTCAAAACCATAGTTCTTTTTTCTATTTCTAATTCTTGGTTATCTTTTTCCAGTTATTGGAGTGTCCTCACAGTTTTTATCGATTGCCACTACGTTTCTGGTTCCAAGAAAATAGAGAAATTTGCATTTGCCCCATTTTGACATAATGGAAATTCAAGGTTATTAGGTATGACTGTGTTCATAGAAAAACAACAAAAATAAGTTTCTGAAGAGATTAGCAATGAGTTTCCTTGTGTGAGGGAACCCAGGATTGAACTTTGGGTCTTCTTTTTCTAAGTAATTTCTGAATTTTTTAACGATTTTTAATTTTTTGTTTTCTTACTGTTTTAAGTTAAGCATATATTGCTTCTAGAAAAAGAACATGTGAAAATAAACTTTTTTTAAGAGAGAAAATATTTTTATTAGATTTGATTAGGAAAGATTTTTTTGAGGATATGGATTCAGAATTTATCCTTGAAGAACAGATAGAATTTGGAAATATATTTTAGGTAAGCAGAAGCGTCTTGGAGATGGTAAAATATTGGATATATAATGGGTTACTAGTTCTTCTAGCATTTTCCCACCTTTTCACATATATTAGATATTTTCTAACCACTTTTAAACATGAGGATTTTCGAAAATTGAACTTCAGTCTTCACTGGTAAGCTCATCCATTTCTGGGAGAATTCTTCATTTTGGTATTGGCTTCCATCTTATAGCACTTCGGTTTTGCCCTTTCTGTTTTTTTTTTTTTTTTTTTTTTTTTTTTTTTTTTTTCCTTTTGCGGCATGCACGCCTCTCACCGCTGTTGCCTCTCCGGCTGCGGAGCACAGGCTCTGGACGCTCAGGCCCAGCGGCCATGGCTCACGGGCCCAGCCGCTCCCTGGCATGTGGGACCCTCCCGGACCGGGGCACGAACCCGCATCCCCCGCATCGGCAGGCGGACTCCCAACCACTGCGCCACCAGGGAAGCCTGCCCTTTCTGTTTTTGAACACATCTCTTAAGCTTTTATTTCTGTTGTTTGAAATTTTAATTCTAACATCTACTTTTTTTTATCTCATACTTTTGAATTTCTTCATTATATTAATTCCACTTCTTTTAAATTATTTTATTTACACTATTTATTTTTCTTCCTTGTTAATTTTTCTGTTTTATTGGATTTGGTGGCTTTTCCTTCATTGTGCTGCTTTCCTTCCGTGTTTGTTAGTTGTTAGTCATCTTTGTATTTGAAAATTTTTCTCCTGTCTGTTGGTTGTTTTCAACATAGTCTGCTTCTGCTGTTGGTGAGGGTTGTACCTACCTAAAACATGAAGCCATATCTCTGTATTCAGCTGCTTTGGTCTCTGGGTGAAAGTCACCATGTAACACGAACGGAGGAGGAAGACAGAGCTGTCCCTCCCAACTCCTCAATTGGTCATCCTCGGGCTTGTCCCTCTTCCTGAATTACTTGATTCAGCTTCTCCAGAACCAGCCTTTTCTCTGGAGAAGTCTTTTCCTATGTGCTGTGGTTTTCTCTGGTAGTTTACTAGATCTAATCCTGCCTGGTTTTTTTTATCCTTGGGGAATTTCTCAAAATGTTTATTTCATTACTAGTAACATTCGGTTTTGATTTCTAGCCTGATTGTCTATTAAAAATATCTCTCATTTTAAATAATTTTGTTTGTAGAAAGAGGTACAAGTGCGTGCTTAGCCTGTCATTTGATCTAACTTGATAATATTTAATACTTAGCAGCATTTTCAGTGATACATTTGGACTAATTGCAGAGTAATCCTAGAGCTATAAACCTTTGGTTTTTGAATGTAATTATGAAGCAAGATAAATGACCCGTGTGTGTTTTCTATTGGGAAACATGAAATGGTTTAACCATGGCTCTTTCAGCATTTTCACAAATATCTAGATTAGAGTATGGATCATTCTGCCAAAGAGGAAGCTAGCATTTGAGATTTGAGCAGTTAATTCACTTCTGAAAAGTCATTAAGTACTTTTTCCTTTGTTAACTAGTTAATTCATTTGACCTGAAGTTACTCTCAAGATTGCTAATCTAACGCTGGGAGAATAACTAGGAAAACGCTCATCAGATGCCATAGAATGGTGTCACAGTGCTCAAGTAAAAAGTGAAATAATCCTCCCAGTATTACACATTGTGGAACACTTGTCATTATTTTTATCTTCACGTAACTAAACTGTGCTTAGCTGAAACTTTGTTATTGTATCGTCTTCTCCTAGCCTGATGCAGTCAGAAGCAATCTTCAGAAAATCAGAGAAACTAAAAGTGATGATATAAGTGCTGCTAACACTAAGAACCCAGGGAAGAACATGCGAGTCACTAAAAACAGACCAAGAGATCCGCAGCCAGCAACTGAAGATCCAGATAATGATGTTACTGTGGAGGACGACAAGCAAGAAAAGGCAAATAAAAAGGTTATAAAAACAGCACTCCAGGTGACAACACAAGAAGTGGAGCCGGAAACTCCTGAGAAGAAGGCGGATGCAACACCCCAGGAAGCACGGACCAAGCCACTGCCAGGTGTCACTCGTGAGAAAAGTGAGAAGGCCAAGGAAGGAGAAAATAGTTTAGATGAGGAAGAACTGATGCAAGTATACCAGCTCCAAGTAGCTGAAGAAATGGCAAAGGAGATTAAGAAGAAAATCCGAAAGAAACTCAAGGAGCAGTTGGCTTACTTTCCCTCAGAGACTTCCTTTCCTTCAGATACTTCATTGTATGATGACAAATTGAACAGTGAAAAAAGAAAAAAGAAAAAAAAGAAAGTTCCAATCCTGTCTAAGTCTGAAACAAGGTATGTTACATTGAGAAATATAAAATGTCCTCTTAAAAAAACACTATTATTTTCAGCTTTTCAGTGATACCTGTAGTTTTGTTACTGAGTCTAAGATCATACTGCTCGCCACATGACAGGCCAATAATCGAGAGATGGGTTGCTGGGGCAAGGAATGACGGCTTTATTTGGAAAGCTGGCAAACCGAGAAGATGGTGGGATCGTGCCCCCAAAGAACCATCTTGCCTGAGTTAGAATTCAGGCTCCTTTCATACTAGAAGGGGAAGGAGTAAAGTCGAACACTTCCTGGTTCCCATCAGCCTCCAGAGCCTCCAGAGGGGATATGTTAATTTCTTCCTCCCTGCAGTCATTCACAGGTGGGCCTGGTCAGGATGTTTCCTGTGAGCTAAACAAAGGTATTTTAGCTTAATGCTCATTACCTGCGAAGCAGGGCTCCCAGAGATGGGCCATTATGTATAATTTAAGCTTATAGGCAACATCCCTTTAGTGATTAACTTGTAATAGAATACAAAAGGTTCTTCCCTATTACATTTTCACAAAGAAAATGTTTAGTCCTCCTTTTGGACACATAGCCAGTACAATACTAATGGCTAACCTTTATGTGGCCCCTTCCTGTGTGCTTAATGCTTTATAAGGAATACATGCTTTTTCCCTTATAACAACCCTATAAGGAATAATATTATCATCCTGTTTTGCAGGTGAGGAAACTGAAGGGTTTAAGTCACAGAACCAGTAAGAAGCTGAGCCAGAACCTTGGCAGTTTTGCCTTAAGAGTCTTTACCCTAACTATTCACATCTGCTTATTAAATAATTGAAACCTAAGTAGCCCCTTTATTGAGCTACAAATGCCTGTTTGGATATATGAAAATAACATTTTCCCCTTAGTTTACAAATAACATTTACTCATTGTAGAACACACAGACACAGAGAGGAAAACAAAAGTAATCCAACTGTACAAAGATAATCACTATTAGCAATTTTGTATTCCTTTAGTCTTTTTTTTTGTTTTTTGTTTTCTTTTTGCGGTACGCGGGCCTCTCACTGTTGTGGCCTCTCCCGTTGCGGAGCACAGGCTCCGGATGCGCAGGCTCAGCGGCCATGGCTCACGGGCCCAGCCGCTCCGCGGCATGTGGGATCTTCCTAGACCGAACCCGTGTCCCCTGCGTTGGCAGGCGGACTCTCAACCACTGTGCCACCAGGGGAGCCCTCCTTTAGTCTTTTTTTATATACAATGCTTATACATATATGCTTACATATACAATGTGAGCATCTGTGATTATATTCATATTTATATGTCTCTCCTTGGGGAAAACAAGACAAAAAAAATCTTTTTTAACTACTGTGATTAAATTTGTTTTTCATAACCTACATCTGGATAAACAACTTGAGGTGGGAACAGTCTGTATTTGACTCTTCTCTGGCATTCAGGGTCAGTTTCCCTTAATGTCCTCATCTAAAAATCATTCCCTTCTTATCAAAAGCTAGACAACCAGTTGTAGCAAAGAGAGGGCAAATAGAGTTGCTAACAGGGACACGTTAGTATATGAATTAATTATCGGTTGCTGCATTAAAAAGTTACCCCAGAATTTAACAGCTCAAAACAACAAACATATATTGTCTCACAGTTTCTGTGCCTCAGGAATCTGCGCATAGCTTAGCTGGGTGCCTCTGTCTCAGGGTCTCACAGGTCTCACAGGATGTCAGCTGGGGCTGCAGTCATCTCAAGGCTTGGCTGGGGGAAGATCTGCCAAATGATGCGGCTGTTGGAAGACTTGGATGATCCACTGCTAAACTCACTCATATGGCCATTAGCAGGTCTCAGGTCCTGACTGGCTTTTGACCAGAGACATCAGGTCCTTGCCACATGGACCTTTTCATGTGGGCTACTCACAACAGGGCCACTTGCTTCCCCCAAGCAAGGGCTCTGAGAGGGAAAAAGCAAGACCAAAGTCACAGTCTTTTTGGAACCTAATCTTAGAAGTAGCACCAATTACTTTTCCTATATTCTGTCTATTAGAAGTAAGTCGCTAGGCCCAGCCCACAATCAAGGAAGGAGATTACACAAAGATACGAATATCAAGAGGCAGGGATCATTGGGGACCACCTTAAAGGCTGCTTACTACAGTATACCATAAATCCTATTTCTTCTCATAACTACCATATCTATTATGAAGTGTAAGTCGTACTCAGTAAGATCAGTTCATGAGTTTTAAATAAAACCATGCTTTACATGACAACAGCATACAAAGGGTAATTGTTCTCTTTAAATAATAGTATTTGATGATGTGATAAAATAACATGGCTTTCTGGAATGACTAGTTTGAAACATTTCTTTACTCTTTTTATTTCTCAACCTCTTTTTTTGAAATATGACTAAATATATTGTAAGTCAATTTTTGATTATTAAATGCAGATTTCTTTTTTACTTGATAAATCACAAACTTTAATAGGCTGTTTTCTCTTTACAACTCAGTATGCTTCTAGGCTGCCCCCCCTTGCCATTTAGTAGTTCATGTGATGCATATTTTAATTGTAATAATAGCCTTCTGAAAATGCAGTGACACACCAAACATTGGGAAACACAAGAAATTAATTTTTACATAGAAATCAAAAGTTGACTATCTGAAGCCTCTTGAAAACAGAACAACCAAAATTAGAACACTTTTTTTGCTTTTAAATAAAGTAATTTAGAAATTTGTTCATCATTTATTTACTTGGCAGTAGAGTGAGGATGATTTGACAATCCTATGTAAAAACAGATCCATCGATCATAAAATACAATTTCACTTTTCCCTGGAGTTTAGAGGTGAGTTTAATGTGGCTCATGGGGTGTATAATGTATCACCAAGCGTAACTGAGTACACGTAATACCTAGTTTGGCAGCCAACCATTTTAGTGTGTAAGAAAATGTAGGAAATAATACTGATTTTAGGATTATCTGTGCCTCTATTCACTGCTTACTTTGCTGCACAGTAATAATAATGGTACATTTCCAGTGGCTTGAACTTGGATTCTATTTGCAGTATGTTGATCATGTCTGATGACCCAGTTGAAGGTGAACAAAAGAAGGAATCTCCAGTTGGAGCAGTTACTTCAGATTCTCATCAAGATGATGAAATAAGCTCAAAGGAACAAAATGTAGAAGACAATGTGCAAGATGACACAAAATCCAAACTGAAAAAGAAGAAGAAGGCTAAAACAGGTTTGTTACCCAAATTAAATGAAAAATGTGTGCCTTGGTAAGAATAACTTGATTCTAGGACTGTTAGTCTTTGAAACTAAAGAAAATCTAGTTCCAAAGGATATAATTGAAAAAAATCCAGTATAGAACATTTGGTACTTATTCTTGGATTCGTCCAGATTATAGCATTTATTTATAACTGTGGACCTCTGTGATGAGTTAGTCTTACTCGAGTCATCTCTAATTAACGACTTGATTCACCTCTAGAATGACATTGTCTTTGTTGTGGCATAGAAGATTTCTTCTTTATGTTATTGCCCCTAAATAATTAAGACTTACACCACTGAAAGCTATAAAATGGTCAACAGCCGATAAACATTTCAGATGTTAAAGCTGCATCCCTCTGTCAAACATGGTATCTTCACAATTTCTCCTAATTCAGCTTCTCTCCTTCCTGCCCACTTTTCATTTTACCTGTTGCTTTCTACCTTCCTCTTTACTCATTTCATTTTTCTTATTTTTCTTTACTTATTCTTGCCTTTTTTCTGCTTGTTACATTTCTTTTTTTTTTTTTTTCTTTTCAATTCCCATTTAACTGCCCAAAAATTGGGACTAAAATAGGCAATTTTAGACTTTATGGTACTTATTCATTGGATGATGCAATTTATGGTGTTTTGTGGTTACATAATTAATTTTTAAAAAAGTAAAATGTACAAGTATACTACTTAGTGAATTTTCACAAACTGAACGTGTCTGTAAAGTCATCATCCAAATTAAGAGCCAGAGCATCATTAGCACCCAGAAGCCCCCACAAGTTCCCTTCCTGTTCATTATCCTACAGGAGTAAACGCTGCCTTTTCATCGAACACATAGCCAATTTTTCCTGGTTTTTCTGCTTTAATATAGATAGAACAATAAATACTGTGCTCTTTGTGTCTGGCTTTTTTTGCTCAAAATTATTTTTGTGAGATTTATACTGTTGTTGCATGCACTTGAGCTTATGCATCATCACTCCTGTTTTTGTACTGTGTAGATACCCGTTGTGTGAATATACCACAATTAATTACCTATTCTGTTGATGGACATTTGAGGTGTTTCTAGTATTAAGCGATTATAAATAAAGCTATAATGAACATTCTGTTCACATCTTTGGTGAGCACATGTATACATTTTTCTTGGGCACATTCTTGGCATTCTTGCTATGCCATAGAGTATGTCTATTTTTCACTTTAACAGGCACTTCTCCCTTTCCAAACTTGGGTTACCAATTGATACTAGCAGTATTTGAGAGCTTCCATTACTCTACATCTTCACCAATATTTATATTGTCAGTGTTTTAAAATTTTAGTGATTCTTAGGAGTGTTTAGTGATTATTCCCTTTTGACTTTGATTTGATTTCCATGGTAACTAGTGAAGTTGAGCATCTTATTCATGTTAATTGACTACTTGGATTCCTTCATTGTAAATTTGTTCACATCTTCTGTGTATTTTTTTAAGAAATGGAATTGTCTCCTTTTACTAATTAATTTGTAAGACTATTTTATATAACTAGATAGCAGTCTTTTCTCAGATATAAATACATATATATATTGGAAATATCTTCCCACTCTGGGTTTTATAATTTTTCTCCTACTGGTATCTTTTGAAAAACGGAATTAAAAAATTTTATATAGCCCAGTGTATCCATCTTTCCCTTCAATGTTAAGTGCTTTCTGTGATTTTAGAGATCTTTCCCAAGTCCTGAAGATGTTTGGCTGTATATTATTTTCTAAAAGTTTTTTTGTTTCACTTTTCACATTTAGATTTCCGGTTTATCTGGTATTGATTTTTAATAGTGGTAGTGGTCCAGACCCATTTTTTTCTCGTATGAATATATAATTGACCTAGTACCATTTACTGAAGAGAGCTTTTCCTCTGCATTTCAGTGTCACTTTTATCATAAATAACATGACTGTGTAAGTGGGTCAGTTTTCACTAGTCTCTATCCTTAGATGGTTTGCACCAACACCACCACCATGTCTTAGTTCTATAGCTTTATAATAGGTCTTTCTGTTAATAATGATAGTTTTATTGCTTCTTTTTTAGTTCTTATGTCTTACTCCTTATTCTTACCTTGATAACACTGGCTAGGACTTTGATTACAGTGTTAAATAGAAGTGACAATAACAAGTATCCTTCTCTAGCTCTCAGCCTTGGGGAAAGCTTCCATTATTTCATCACTGACTGTGTTGTTTGCCATAGGTTTTTTTGTAAATACCTCTTGTTGGATTAATTACCGGCTATTCCTAATTGGCTAATAGCTTTTTTTATTATTATGACTAGTTACTGAATTTTATCAGGTGCTTTTTCTGCATCTATCAACATAATCATATTAATTTTCACCCTTTTTTCTATTAATGTAGTTAATCGTTATTTGATTATTAAGCCATCTTTATGTTTCTGGCAGAGGTGGGGGGCACCCACTTTGTTGTGGTGTATTAGCTTTCTTTTTTAAAATCTATTACTGGATTTGATTTGCTGATACTTTGTTAAGGATTTTTGTAACTGTAGTCATGAGAGAGATTGGTTTGTACTATGCTTTCTTAAAATACACAGAGTTTGTAATACCAAGGTTTTGGTGGTCTCAAAAGGAATTGGGAAATACTTCCCTTTTCAATTCTCTGTATTTGTATAAATTGGTGTTACGTCTTCCTTAAATGTTTGAAGAATTTACTAATAAAGCCTCTTAGGCCAAGGTTCTCTTTGTGGAAAGAATTTTAAATCAGATTTAGTTTCTTTCATAAATACCAGACTCTTCATATTTTCCGTTTCTTCTATCAGCTTTGATAGAGTGTATTTTTTGAGGAATTTGTCCATTTAATATGGATTTTCAAATTTTGTATGTCTATAGTATCTGAAAGGGTACCCCTTGATATTGGTAATTAGATTCCCTCTATTTCTTCATTAGTCTCAGGATTTTCAATTTATAAATACTTTTAAAGGACCAACCTCTAGCTTTCATTTCTATCTATTATACATTTGTGTATGATTTTGGTAATTTCTTCTATCTATATTATTTCCTTTTTTCTACTTTCTTTGGGTTTGAGTTGCTGTTGATTTCTAGCTTTACAGGTGGATTTTTTAAGATTTCAGTCTTCCTTTGTATGCATCTAACAATGTTACCATCTAAGCACTACTTTATCTGCATCCCACAAATTTTTGATACGTTCTGTATTCATTGTCATTCCATAAAAATATTTCCTAATTCCTATTTAAATTTCTCCTTTGATCATTCATTATTTAGAAGCATATTGTTTAGTTTCAGGCAGCAGGTGATTTTCTAGTTATCTTTTTTTTTTTGTTTTTGTTTTTATCTTCCATGGTTGTCAAAGAACATATTGTGAATGATTTCAGTCTTTCGAATTTATCACAGCTTTCTTTATGACCACCTTATGATTGATTTGGTAAATATGCCACGTGCACTTGAAAAGAACATGAATTCTGATGTCATTGGGTGCGGTGGTGTCCTGTGTATGTCACATCAAGTTTATTGTGTTCTCATCTTACTGATTTTTTGTTTTTGTCTGCTTATTGTATTAGCTACTGAGATGAGTATTAAAATTCCCACTATTATTTTGCATTTCTGTTTTTATTTCTGTCATTTTTTTCTTTATATATTTTGGAGCTATGTTATTGAATATATATACGTGCTTAGGATTGTTATATCTTCCTGTCAAATTGACACTTTTATTATTGTCTTAGTTCATTTAGGGTGCTATAACAAAATACATGACTGAATGGCTTAAACTATAAACATTTATTATTCATGGTTCTGGAGGCTGTGAAATCCAAGATCAAGGTGCCTGCAGATTCAATGTGGAAGGGGCAAGAGAGCTCTTCGGGTTCTCTTTTATAAGGGCACTAATCCCATTCATGAAGGCTCTACCCTCATGACCTAATCACCTTCTGAAGGCCCAACCTCTTAATACTATTTCATTGAAGGTTAGGATTTCAACATATGAATTTTGGGGAGTCACAGGCATTCAGTCTATAGCAATCATTATGCAGTGTCCTTCTTTATCTCTGGTAACCATTCTCCCTTAAAGTCTACTTATGGTCTGAGTTTGCATAGTACATTTTTTCCCTTCCTCATTTCTCCAGCATCATCCACAGTGTACCCCTAGGTGGTGCCAACCTGGTTGAGAAAGGACAGACTTGAAACCTGTGCTTGGTTCAGGGTCTCCAGGTCTAGGCAGGGCTTGCCAGTACTTCATTCCTCTACTAGGCTCCCTGTGTGTGCCTTCTTTGTACTTCCTTTGTTTGGGCCACAGTATGTCTGTATTCCTTTCCTTTTTGCCTTCACCTCTTTTCTTCTCCTACTCCAGCACATGTGGGGTCTTAGCCCCCAGGCTGTGAACTCCTTGGGGACAGGTGCCCAATAAATGTGAAGTGCTCTTGTGCCTCCCCCAATATCCTCTCGTTTGCAACCTTTCTGTGTCCTTATATTTATCACCTCACTGTTAGTTTTTCCATATGACCTAAGTGGGTTTTTTTGTTTGTTTTTTAATTTTTGTTTATTTATTATGTTTGGCTGTGTTGGGCCTTTGTTTCTGTGCGAGGGCTTTCTCTAGTTGCGGCGAGCGGGGGCCACTCTTCATCGTGGTGCGCGGGCCTCTCACTGTTGCGGCCTCTCTTGTTGCGGAGCACGGGCTCCAGACGCGCAGGCTCAGTAGTTGTGGCTCATGGGTCCAGTTGCTCTGCGGCATGTGGGATCTTCCCAGACCAGGGCTCGAACCCGTGTCCCCTGCATTGGCAGGCGGACTCTCAACCACTGCGCCACCAAGGAAGCCCTGACCTAAGTGTTTTATGTTTCTTATTCTCCTTGCGTTCTTTTGAATTATTCAGGTCACTTTAAAAATTTTGTTCCCTCTATTAACTTATTAATTACACATATTTCTACTATCTTTTAGCTGATACCCTGAAGAACATTAAGTTTATTCTTGACTTATTATAGTCTAATACAAACTAACTTCCTAACAAAATACACTTCCCCAACACTACTAAAACCTGAGAATAGTTTGACTCCATTTGGATTTTGTCAGGTGCTTTCTTTCTCTGCATCTATCCCCCCTCCTGCCTTCTAGGTTCTTATCCTGTATTTTAGGCCTATATATATTTTAAACTTCACAGATGTTACAGTTACCATTTTTTGTACAGTTGATATTAATTTATATTCACCCCAAATTTACTTTTTCCTTTATTTCCATTTTTCCATTTTTCATCTGCTTGAAGAATTCAGTTTATTCTCTCAGTGCAGGCCTGCTAATTCACTCAGATTTTGTTGTGTTAAAATGCCTTTACCTTCATTTTTGAAGCATATTTACTAATATATAATTTTAGGTTACAGGAAATCATACAGTTGTCTTCTGGCTTCCATCATTTTTGTTCCCAACTGCAGTCTTATTTCTGTCCCTTTGAGGGGACTGTTGTCTTTTTTTTCCCTCTGGCTGCTCTTTAGATTTTCCTTTTGTCTTTGGTTTCAACGTTTTATCATGCTATGCCTAAATATAGCTTTGATGGAATTCACCCTGCTTAGAGTTTACTGATTGATATCATTTATCAGTTGTGGAAAATTCTTAGTCGTTATTTCTTTAAATATGGCTTCTTCATCATCCTCTCATGTTTTTCTAGATTATAATTTCACAAACTCTTTTGAGTTTGTCCATGTTTCTTATGTTTTTTTCCCCCATATTCTTTTGTTTTTTTTCCATTATGCTTTGGTTTGGATATTTATATTGATTTTTCTTCTAGTTCACTAATAATGTCTTCCTTTGTGTCCAGGATGCTTTCAGACACATCCATTGAATTCTTAATTTCAGACATTATATTTTTCAGTTCCATAATGCCTGTTATTTTTATGACTTTCAATTCTCTGTAGAAAGCCTCTATTTTAAAAAATAATTTTGTCCATCTTTCCTATGCTAACTCCAGGCTGAATCATCTGTGGGTCTGCTTCTGTTTTCTGTGTTTTCTCTTGGTTATTGGTCATACAGTCTTGCCTCTTTTATGTCTAGTAACTTTTTTATTATATGCTGGACATCGTGTATAGAATCCCAGAGGCTCCAGATGATTTTATCTTCCACTAGAGAGGGGTTCCTCTTTCCACTTTTAGGCAGACAGGGTGGGCAACTGATTTCAACTAATGTGAGCTAAGTCAGATCTGGGTCGCAGTTTTGGTAAGACTCTATCTCTGATTTGCCCTGTTCCTAGGCTGTGCCCTTCCAGGTGTTTCAGATTGAGAGCCTGGCAGGTGTTTGTCTTGTCCACCCTAAAAGGCTTTGGGAGATTCAGTTTTGCCTTTCAGAGGTCTCAGCTTAGTCCTTTAGCCTTCTGCCCCATGCAACTTCAAATTTTGGCAATGTCTTGAGGGAGACACTGGCCGTGTGTTTGAGGCCCCTCAAGTCTCCAATTTTGTCACTCCAGCCCTGCGTGAACGCCAAAATCTCTGCTGGTTTCTCTGTCCCCCAGTAGGGGCCTTCTGCCAGGGGGTACGCCTGGATTCTCAACCTCTAGATGCGCGCGGAATTGGTAAGTGACCCCAGGTGAAAAGTGGCTGTAGGCATAAAATGACCATGCCCTCCAGGGCTTCCTCCTTGCCTGTTTTGTTTCAGGCCCCTCCCTCTGGTGGGTCATTGTTTCCCAGTACCACAAGACTGGGAGATTTTACTACCTCTTTAGCCTCTCACATTGGCCTTGTGTTTGAGACTGATTTTATCACTTAACCCCATGCACCCACTAAAAGTTTTGCTCGTTACTCTTTCTCTCAGTAGCGACCTTCTTCTTGGGTCCTCTGCTCATATGCTAATCAGCAAATGTCCCCAGACACTGAAACAGTTGCCAGTCCGTCAGCTTACCCCTGATTGATTCTCCCTCTCTGGAATTTTAGTCCATCCACTATACATTGTTTCTCTACTTTTCTGATGCCTTTAAAAATAAGGTTTTCAAAATTTATTTGGCTTTTTCAAGTTGTTGTTACCAGAAATGTTGACCTGCAGCATCCCACTGCATCCTACCCAGAAGCAGAAATTTGAGTGATACATATTCCACTTAGAAAATTTCTCAACGAAATTACTTTTTTATCTTTGGCTCTCATTTTTTTCTTTCTGTGTTGTTAGTCCTTGTTAGGGAAAAAAAGAAAGATACCTCACCCTATTTTAGTGCATTAGTAAATGCAATATTTACTCTCAGAGTGTAGTCTGCTATTATCTGGCTTTTTCTTTCTTTTTCCTTGAAGTGCCTTTGTTAACAAAGACAAATAATCATGGATCACTAGGATTAGATAATCTGTAAATTCAGTTTATTGTTGAGCATATTGTTATGGGAACAATTAATTATAACATCGATTTTCTTCCATGCATGTAGTTTCAGATGATAATGAAGACACTGATGGTGACCGTGTTCATGAAATAACAAGCCGAGATAGTCCAGTTTATCCCAAATGTTTGCTTGATGATGACCTTGTCCTGGGAGTTTACATTCACCGAACTGATCGGCTTAAGTCAGATTTTATGATTTCTCACCCGATGGTGAAAATTCATGTGGTTGATGAGAATACTGGTCAATATGTCAAGAAAGATGACAGGTAATTTTTTTAATTGCGCAGCCAACCCTTGAAATTGAAACTGTCTACCATAGAAGTCTCTTTTCTGCCATTGACAGTCAATGGGAATCGAGCTATATATAGATTTGTATTAGAGAATGGTATACTAATTGTAGGTGTTCATTAACCATTGATATTGATCAGTATGTTTTAGAGAAGAAATGGAGAACATGTGTTAATTCAGTAATTCATTTTAAGTGAAGGGGAGTTGAGAGAGTTTCTCCCAAGCTTAACTTTCATTGTATGGCATTTAACTTGCATTGTAAATCATCTGATGTGGCACTGCTTTAATTGTCTCTAACTTCATTTTTTTCTTTCGAAGTTAATATGTTATCTGTGCCTCAGATGAGACAAATGTCTTGAATTTAATTTTTCCTAATATTAATTCTATAGCTAATATGTGTTTGAAGGCCCAAATAGGAAGTATAATATTGATAAAATAAATGACAGTACTAGAATTCAAAACAAATTATTTGTTTGGAAAAATGGCAGGCCTGGGAAACTTGAAAATTATCAGAAATGTTATTCATTTGTCTCGGAGCATACAAAGAAAATATGACACACCTCAAAGTACTTACAGTCCTGTTGTGATCATTTTGTTATTTAAATCTAATGTACTAATTTATCACAAACTCATTTAAGATTCTGAAGGTGTTACTTAATTCCAGCTTTGTATGCCAAAGGTGTAATCACACCTCTCACTTTATGTGTAAATAATAAAGTAATTCTATGAAACTGACTGATAGTATGTAAATACAAGATGAAACTAAGATACTACTACTTTTAACGTCGCATAAAATTTGTAGTTTTCTAGATAGATAAAATTTTTTTCCTTATGTATCATGGCTATTTATTATTTTTGGTCACCTCACATTGAACACTCTATCACTCTATTTTTTTTCTTGCCTTAAAATTGTAAAGAACTGTGTTAATGGAAGTATCTTTTTTGAACAGTGAACGGCCTGTTTCATCTTACTATGAAAAAGAGAATGTGGATTATATTCTTCCTATTCTGACCCAGCCATATGACTTTAAACAGTTAAAATCAAGACTTCCGGAGTGGGAAGAACAAATTATATTTAATGAAAACTTTCCCTATTTGCTTCGAGATTTTGATGAGAGTCCTAAAGTCATCCTGTTCTTTGAGGTATGAATTGAATAGAGCAGTTTAAACTAAATTTTAGTTAATATTTTAATAGCACAAATATAAGCTGTTATTTTAGTAGATCAATAATATAACAAAGTAGTGTGAGAATTTGACCTCTAGGAATAATGTATTTGTAATGTGCTATGGAGATACAAGTAATCGTGTCTTTGCTGAGCCTTTACTAGTACAAGTAGTTAGCCATTTGATTTACTCTGTATTATTTAATGCTTACAACAATGCCATGACTATTCACTGAAGTGATGAATCTAATCTATGTCTAAGCAGCCTTCCATTTTTAACCCTCTTCACAAAGAATAAACTCATTTAACTGTATCAGACTTCCTAAGATTTTGTATACTACTAGGAGAAATAAAGAAGAAAATACACAGATCGCTTGACTAATGCAATGTATCATATAACCAAAATGAAGTAGAACTTCTTAGATGTCAAGGGTTAGTGGAGGGTCATAGCAGTCAGGGAAAGCTTTATGGAGTAGAGCGCCTGTGAGCTGACCTTTTTTAAAGAATTAAATTTATTTAAACTAAAAAAAACTCAAACCAGTTCACCTGTTCTCTTAACCCCCACCCCCCGCCCCTAGCAACCATCGATCTGTTCTTGTATCTATGATCTTGGTTAGTTTATTTGTTTGTTTAGATTCCACGTATTAGAGAGATCATACAGTATTTGTCTTTCTCTGACATATTTTACTTAGCATAATGCCCTTGGGATCCATCCACGTTGTCACAAATGGCAAAATTTCATTATTTTTTATGGCTTAATGATATTCCATTTTGTGTGTGTGTGTGTGTGTGAGTGTGTGTGTCTGTGTGTCTGTGTCTGTGTGTGTATACCACAATTTCTTCCTGCATTCATTCATCAGTGGACATGTAAGTTGTTTCCACATCTGTACTGTAAATAATGCTGCAATGAACAATTTTGCATTAGGGTTTTTGTGGGTTTTTTGGATAAATGCCTAGAAATGAAATTGCTGGATCATATGGTAGTTCTACTTTTGATTTTTTGAGGAACCTCCATATTGTTTTCCACAGTAGCCTCACCAGTTTACATGCCTACCGGCAGTGCACGAGGGTTCTCTTTTCTCTACATCCTTGCCAACACTCGTTCTAATCTTTTTGATGATAGCCATTCTAACAGGAGTGAGGTGACATCCCACTGTGGTTTTGACTTGCATCTTTCTGATGATGTTTGATGTAGAGCATCTTTTCATATACCTGTTGGCCAGATGTCTTCTTCAGAAAAATGTCTCTTCATATCTTCTGCCCACTTTTTAATCCGATTATTTTTTTACTATTGAGTTGTAAGAGTTTTTTACATAGTTTGGATATTAGCTGACTTATTATTTCTAATTTTTTACTGCAAAGGAAATGAAGGCTCAAAGTATAAAGTGATTATCCCAGAGTTACTCCAGTTTTAGGTGAAGGTAATTAGTATTTAAAGATAATTTGAATCTAAAATACCACATTTCTTTTCCCTACTTCATGTTATCTCTCCATAAGCAAAGGAAAGGAGAGAAAGCCTCTCCTCCAGTTTAAGCAAGATGGGGAATTTTAGCATGGGAAAAGCAAGGCATGACCAGAGCCAATAACTTATTTTGTAGAGTCACTTGTTTTTATGATCCTTAACTTTCAGATGATCTAATGTGTTTATGGTATGAATCCACCATTTACAACTGTGATTATGTTGTATGATTTGTACAAAGCCATGCTTTTTAAAAAAATGATATAATTTGTATATAAAGGTACTGTTTCTTTGTCACAGAAATTTGTCCTCCATTATCATAATATTATTTTATACTCATTTTAATAATATTATGAGATTTAACAAAGTTAGGTTGTTGAATTATAAACACTTTTGGTTCATTCTTTTTTTTTTTAATTTTTTTTGGGGGTGTTAAACCCAAGTCTTTTTTTTTTAATTTATTTATTTTTAAATTTATTTATTTATTTTGGGCTGTGTTGGGTCTTCATTTCTGTGCGAGGGCTTTCTCGAGTTGTGGCAAGCGGGGGCCACTCTTCATTGCAGTGTGTGGGCCTCTCACTAGCGGGGCCTCTCGTTGCGGAGCACAGGCTCCAGACGCGCAGGCTCAGTAGTTGTGGCTCACGGGCCCAGTTGCCCCGCGGCATGTGGGATCTTCAAAACCAGGGCTCGAACCCGTGTCCCTGCATTAGCAGGCAGATTCTCAACCACTGCGCCACCAGGGAAGCCCGGTTGATTCTTAAGGTTTGACATAAAATGTTATTGTCTACAAAACTAATTTTTGATTTCAACTTTTTAATGGTGTATTGAGGACCACTCGATAATATCTATCAGAAGTTCTTAAAGCTATTATTCCATTTTCAGGTATTTCACCTAAGGGAAAAATGACAAATGCACAAAGATGTGTGTGTAAGGATATTTATTTAAGCAGTGTTTATAATAGCAGAAATTTTAAGGAAACAGGTCTCTTCAATTAGCAAGAGGTTTGGTTAAATAAATTGTTTTTTTATTAAATTTATGATATTTCGAATACAGAAGAATACTCGGCAGCCATTAACACGATGGTGTACATATGTATGTATTGACTCAAGCTATCCATTACATATTACATGAAAATAGTTTGCAAATAGCATTGGAACACACAAAAAGGTTTAGATACCTATAAACTAGATGTTAATGTTGATCAGCTATGGGTCTGGATTATAAGTTTTTACTTTATTATATATTTTTCTTATACGGTCATTATTTTTTTCACTGAGAATGTATTACATTGAAGACAAGTTTAAGTATAAAGAAGAGGAATAAATGGAGTGCATATTATGTTTTAAGCAGCCCTCTATAAAGATTTGTTATCTCAGCTGAGCTTTTGATAAGCACCAGTAGGTGGTAGTCTCTGACATGTACCTAGAATACATGTAGTCTCTGTGGCAGGTTGGTTGCAAATCCATGAGCTTTAATATCCAGTCAGGGTAGAGATATGAAAGAAGTTCTCTTGAGAAGCCTAATGACAACATATATCCAAAGAGAAAATACCCAATTTCAGGAAGCTGATCCAAGGAAAAACCCACAGATTAAGGCCGTGAGTTTTTTAAACAAACAATTCTTTGAAGTCTGCGCTCATACATTAAAAAAAGAGCAAAGCTTAAGAATTTTGTGCTAGGTGTATTTTTGCCCGGACTATATTTGAGGTAATTAATGCTTTGTCTTGAATTTTAAATAAATCTTAAAGATTTATTGATAAAAGATAAAGTGGTCAAAAAATGGACCTTACTAACTGGATGAGTTAACTCAAAAGTGAGTGAGATGAAATAAAAATGTTTTTCTTCTCTAAGGGAGGATTTTTAAAATTTTAATAATATATTATTAGGAAATATTAAATTTTCGATAGCCTAGTATACTGTGAAGTAATTTGTTATGCTTATTTACAGATTCTTGATTTCTTAAGCATGGAAGAAATTAAGAACAGCTCTGAGATTCGAAACCAAGAATGTGGCTTCCGGAAAATCGCCTGGGCATTTCTCAAGGTATGTTTTTCATCCATTTTAAAGAATGTTTAAAATAATCTTCAAATCTGATGCACTACTTTTTTCCAAGTCAGTTTGGTTTCATATAAGGAGTTATGATAAGAAGGTAAGATTGCCATGGTAAAGAGTTATTAATTCAAGCTCACGTGATGCTCATTCAGATTCTTAAATATTTATTGAGCGCTTAGTGTGTGCCAGGTACACTATTTGGCTCTAAGGATCCAGCACAGAGGAAGACAACACAGCCCTGACCTCATTTATTCAACTCAACAAGTTATTTATGTGCCAGCCACTGTTCTAGTCAGTGAACAAAGAAAATAAACTCCTTGACCTCATGGCCTTCATATTCTAGCAAGAAAAACAGACATAAAACAATTGATTATGCAACTTAGCATGTATTACAATTTTTATAAATACTCTCAAGTTGGATGGGGTAGATGATGAAAACATCCTGCGGGGTCAGGAAAAGGTCTCCTGCAGAAGAGACGTTGAACCTGAGCATGAGGTGGATGGCAGTAGTGGGAAAGAGAGAGTTCTAGGTAGAGGCTACAGGCTACGCAAAGACCCTGATGTTGGAAGGAACAAGGAATACCTAGATAACCACAAGAAGGCCACTAAGATTGGAGGACAGAGACTGAAGGGGAAATGGTTCCTGAAGAGCTTGCTGAGGTAGACAGGGCCTTGATAATACAAGGTCTTTGAGCCATTATAGCAACAGGGCACCATTATAAACTTTAAAGAGTAATGGGGGGCTTCCCTGGTGGCGCAGTGGTTGAGAGTCCGCCTGCCGATGCAGGGGACACGGGTTCGTGCCCCAGTCTGGGAAGATCCCACATGCCACGGAGCGGCTGGACCCATGAACCATGGCCGCTGAGCCTGCGCGTCCGGAGCCTGTGTTCCGCAACGGGAGAGGCCACAACAGTGAGAGGCCCGCATACGGCAAAAAAAAAAAAAAAAAAGTAATGGGAAGCCGTTTAAAGATTTTAAACAAAAGGATGAAATAATCTGATTTATTTGTTAGAAAGATTACTTTGCTGAGTGGAGAATGGATTAGAGAGGGTACAAAGGTATGTACTGGAAATCAAGGTAGAAAATTCTTGCTGTAGTCTAGGTATAAAATGATGGTGTCTTGACTAGGATGTTTCAGCAGAGATGAAAGACGTGGATAGATTAATGTTTAAAAAGGGGGACATTTTACTTACATAATTCTTTTATTTCTGACTTTAAACATAAATTTGAGTTTTAAAATGTCTTGAGTAATTAACCTGTTTTGTATTGTCTTATGAAACTTTTCCATTTGTGCATCCATCCATTCAACAAGTATTTACTATTTGAAATGTATATGGTAAATAGTCGATGAAAATAGTCTATGAAATGCCAGGTACTCTGCTAAATATAGGGCATTCATAGATAAATTAGACATTGTTCTTACCCTCCAGTTCAGTTTCTGTGTAAACGTATTACCTATATGATTATGTGCTATGGAGTAGATGCTGTGAAAACCGAGGTGGGGCACTTAATCCATGTTGTGGGTTAGAGGCTTTAGGAGAGGTGCAGTCTGCTTGCTGAATGGCAGTCTGATAGGCTGAAGAATCACTTAGTCCATTGTACCTTCTAAAATCTCCCTTCTATAACCTGTTATACCTTTTTCTAGACCCCCTCTCATACCAAATAAAAAAGAAAAAGGCAAAAATAAAAAGAAACAAAAAAACTGCAAAAAAGGGTCACTTTCACATAGTAAACATTGCCATCTTGTGGTCTTATTAGAAACTTTTCATTCCTTTTATGCTATGGTTTGTGCAGAACTGCAGTTTACTGTAAACTGCACTTGGGAAACAATGTATTTCACAGCATTTTTACCTTTGTGTCATATTAAGTTTTATTTATTTATCCACTTTATGCCATTGATATAAATGGCAGTCAGGAATAAAGTGTACATTATTCTATGTACATCCTCTATTAGAACACATATCTCTTTCATTAGACTGTAAGCTTTTCAAGTCACTGGTGATTCTTTTTGGCCAATTTGTTGAACATATTTTAGTCCTTATTTTACCAGATCTCTTTGCATTTAATATATCACTCTTCAAACTCTCTATTTTATAATATCATCACTCTCCGCATATTAATGGCACATAGAAAGTGCTCCGTGAATATCTATTGAGAAAGTGGCATGAATCAAATTAAAATGTGAATGTTTTAAAACCTATGCCATTGGTTCCAGGACTGTCCTAGATAACTGTAAAGTTATCATAGTGGTCCAAATGAACCCCAAAGGACCTTTGTCCAGATTTAAATGAGACTTTATCCGAATTCTCAGGTGGAGGCGCTTTTGATTCTTTTAGCACATATATATGACTAATCTTTTAAACTAAAAAATAATAAAGCCTTATTTATTCAAGTTCCACTTTGTAGTTTGTAATCATAATGGCAGGATCTTGGCTGAATCTTAGTTGTTTACTCATACTAAGTAGCATACTAGTATAAACTAAATTGCCTGGTGAATATTAATACAACTTATGGAAAGTATGATTTAGAATCTGGGGAATAAATATCTTCTAAAAATGATATTATTCCCTTATGACAAGCTTCAGGCAGATAGTAGTACAGTTTATGAAGGGAATCTCGACTGCTTAATATTTAACGACTGAACATCTCAATTGCTCAATTTGAAACTGGTTTTTTACCCCTCTATATCATAACATCACCTCTCAGCTTATGACCTCCATTGACTTTACATCTTCCCCTGAGAGGGATAGGGAAAAGATGTGCTATATTTTTTGCCAACTCTGTTTCTTTATTGATGCCTCATTCCTGAACACACTGCAGTCTGGATTTTGCCTCAGCTACTAAAGCTTCTCCAAACATATCACTATGACTTCTATTTACCAAATTATTGAACATTTTCTAGTTCTTCTTTTATCACACCTATGTGCGTGATATCACTCTCTTGAAACTCTTGTTACCTTGGTTTTCTCGACACCATCCTTTCCTGATTTTCCTTATCCCATTCCTTCAGTTCCTTCAGTTTCCTTCCTGGTCTACCACCTATCTCTTTAATATCAATCCTACTCATGATTCCATCTTTAATCCACTTTTCTTAGACCCACTTTTCTTGTGTGTGCCTCAGAATTCAGACATTTCAACTTGGGTGACCCATAGATATCTGACCCCCCCAAGCTGGACATCTTCCCTAGATCTCTTAACTTTTCCACATCTGCTGCTTCAGTTGGTAGCACCGCCATCTGTCCAGTCTCCTAAGTTTACAACCTTAGAGCTGCCCTATCTGTTTTGGTAGCCACAGATCATAAGTGACCATTTGAATTCAGATTAATTAGCTAAAATTAAATATAATTAAAAATTAATTTCCACAGCTGCACTAGCCACACTTCAAGCGCTCGATAGCCATGTGTGACTAATGGATACTGTTTTGCATGGCACAAATAGAGAGCATGCCCATCACCACAGAAAGTTCTGTTGGATAGCGCTACCTTAGAGTCTTTCTTGATTCTTCTCGTTTTTACTTTCCAAGTTGCATGAGTCAGTAACAGTTATTAAATATTCCCTGTACTTGGTCCCTTCCTACTCTTGGAGTTTGTCAGCTCCACCTGCCTAAACTGCTGCAAAAGCTCCCAACTGTCTCTACTTATTTGTAAAGGACACAAAAGTTAACAAAGGGATTTTCTACTTGAGTCAATAGTCTAGTGAAAGAGGACCCATTTTGAGTTGGTGACATTATTTTTCTCATAAGAATCTCCATTTATGTAGCTGAAACATACGTTGTCTTGTTTAATAGTTTCTCTTGATTGAATAGACCTTTTTAAGAAGGTAGACTAAAATATTTTAAAAATGTAATAAGGGGCTCAAACAAGTTTAAGTATCTTAATTACTTTTTAAAAATAATTTTGACTTTTTTAAAAATTTAAACATCATGAAATTTTACCACTAAAAATACTGATGCTGAACAAATGGGAAATTTGTTTCTGTGTTTAAATAATATGCATTTTAATCTTTATTACAAACAGTATTATTACAAACAAATGTGTATTGATCACCTCCTTTGAAAAAGTAACACCCAGCACAGTAATATAAATGCATTACCAACAGTCTGAAGTTGTATAGGGGAAAAGACAGCCATTGGGAAGATATTTTAAGTCATTTGGGCTATCTTGTCAAAATGACCTGGAACTGTGCTTGACCAACTGTGTCAGTGTTCTTTCCTCTGCTTTACAAATCTAAAGAATTTCAGCATGCCATGTTAATCTTTTTAAAATGAGTTTTTGACCATGTACTATTGCTTTATTGGTTGTATTTTCAATGAAGGTAACATTTTATTTGAATTCTTATTTTAAGCTTCTAGGAGCCAATGGAAATGTAAACATCAATTCGAAACTTCGCTTGCAGCTGTATTACCCACCCACAAAGCCTCGATCCCAATCAAATGTCGTTGAGGTTTTTGAGTGGTGGTTAAAATGTCCAAGAAATCGTTATCCATCAACGTTGTATGTAACTGTAAGAGGATTAAAAGTTCCAGAATGTGTAAGTTAATAGCACATGCAAAAAATATATCTTCCATTGTTGAGATTAAATGGTGACATGTTTCTATTTCTAAAAAGGTGAAGTCTTTAGAATTATTTTAATAGACTTCTGAAATAGAAAGGGACCTTCAGAGATTATATATTAAGCCCGTAATAGCTGATACTTAAAAGATACTTAAATGAATTTTAAGTACTAAGTATAGATTTCAGTTTTAGGAAAAAAATATATTTTTTTAATAATACTGATCCTTAAAAATTAAAGATAAGAGAATGATTTAAAGTGGGAGTTGACAAATATTTTCCATAAAGGACCAGACAGTAAATAGTTTAGGCTTTGTAGGCTATACAGTCTCTGTTGCAGCCACTCAACCTTGCCCTTATAACGTGAAAGTAGCTACATAGACATATGGAGGTGATAACTAAACAAATGGGTTTGGATGTGTTCAAATAAAACTTTATTTACAAAAACATCATCAGGCTACATTTGGCCCAGACCATAGCTTGCAGACCCATGAATTACAGGCACATTTTTTTACAATATTATTCAAATAATCAATAAGTAATATTTCTACTTCTGTTTCACATAGGTTAAAATTATGAATATCTTAGCGAAGCATTTGTCCTAAAATGAGGTGAAACTTTTGCTTTTGTCTCATTGCTATAAGACATTTCAGGCCAGTTGCATATTCTGTAGTTGATATTATAAAATGTGACCATAGGGTTGGTTTCATTGGTTTGAGTGTAGTTAAACCTATTTTAAGAAATGGAGGATTTAAAAATCCTTAGATCTTTATGTTATCAGTTTCATGATCCTAAAGCCAGAGATACCATAGTACAATGTCAGAGCCATAATATAACATCTGGTAGGTATTGGTGAAGAGGCAGAAACAAAGGGACAGAGTTACTAAAACTATTTTATGTAACTGTTGGAGTTCTGTTTTATTCCTTCCCCCTTTTAAGGCTTTTGGGTTTAGGACTGTAATTTCAAGCAACCTTTATTTTATTTAGAATAGTGTACAAATAAAAGTAGAATTTTTTTCTGGATTACATTTTGAAAACATTTTCATATTATAATGTTTGTTTCAATATTTTAAAAACCATATATGCTAGAAAAGAGAAAAAGATTAACGTGATATATACATTTTCTCATTTTCTATACATATTTAGATAAAGCCATCTTACCGTTCTATGATGGCTCTTCAGGAAGAAAAGGGTAAACCATTGTATTGTGAACAACACCACGAGGCACGTTCAGTAGACACAGAACCTGGATTAGAAGATTCAAAGGAAGTGGTGAAGTGGAAACGACTGCCTGGGCAGGTGAAGTGGTCTCTGACACTGGATTCATTTAGATATTTACTCATTTACCTTAAAAACGCCAACAGCTCCTATGGTAACTGGCTTCCTACTTAAAACTCCCAGATTATCCTTGTTTTTAACCATGATCTTGTCTTTCTATTAATTCATTTGGTAAATAATAATAGAGTGCCTATCATGTACATAAAGACACTATCTTAAGTTCTTTAGTGAGCTGGGGAGTTTTATTAGTTTGTCAGAGCTGCCATAAAAATATATCACAGACTGGGCCTCTTAAACAACAGAAATTTACTTTCTCATAATTCTGGAAGCTGGAAGTCCCAAGATTAAGGGTGGGCAGCGTTGATTTACTCTGAGGCCTTTCTCATTGGCTGGCAGGTAGCTGCCATCTTGCTGCTTCTTCATGGTCTTTTCTCTGTGTGCGTGCATCACTGGTGTCTCTTATTATTATTATCAGATTAGGGCTGTACCCTAGCAACCTCATTTTAACTTAATCAGCTCTTTAGAGACCTTATATCCAAATACTGTTACATTCTGAGGTACTGGGGTTAGGGTGTCAACATATGAATTTGGAGGGACACAGTTCAGCCCGTAAATCTACAATTTATGAATTCGTGAACTTTTTTTATAGCTCCTGGCTTCTTCCTGAGTCACATTTTGATAGAGATAGGTATATGTATATATCTTTACCACAAGTTGAGCTGTATTTAAGCTTTTTCTAAAGTTCTCTTACTTGGTTAGCGTATTTTGTAGTGGCAAGAAGCATTACTGATAAAGTTTTGCAAATCTCTTGTTTCCATAAAGAGTAGAGTGGTTCATTTTATATACTCAGTATATACAAAGAATGACTATTTTCCTAGACCTGTTCACATTTTGTTTTGCATGATATCTGACTTTCTTTCTGAGGCTAATTTTACAGATACATCTTAAAATCAATTTTAAATACTTCAGACATAATAATATGGAGAGAATAATACTTAGACTGTGGCCTTGGGGACCTTTCACGTCAGTTGGGGACACGGGAAGTGGTTACAGTGTTGTTCACTGTCAGGTTTGCTGCAAAGAAGTCTTGAGGAAATATAGCTATAAAAATAATTGTTTAGATCAGTAGTTCTCAAAGTGTGATTTGGGGACTGCTGGGAGTCCTGAGATACTTTCAAGGGGTCTGTTGAAGTCAGTCTATTTTCATAATAGATCATAATGATTCTAATGATTCCATAATGATTTAGTTTTTCTTTCTGACTTTCATTCTCTCACAAGTATACACTGGAGTTTTCCAGAGACTAAATGATACATGATATCACAAGAGGGTGAATGCAGAAGCAATTATGAAATTCCAGCTATCTTTTATTAAGCCAGATGTTAAAAAGATTTTCAAAAATATAGAACAATTCCACTTTATGTAGTTATTTTTCATAAAAAGAAGTTATTTATGTTAACATTTAATAGGTTTGCTCTGTTGTTTTTTAAATGATTAACAAATACTTTAAAAATTTCTCAATTTTAATTTCTAATGTAAATATCTGTTTATATAGCCACATAAACAAAAGCTTTTTGGAGTCCTCAAAAATTTTTTAAGACTGTAAAGCACCCTGAAACTAAAACAGTTTGAGAATTTTAGCTATGTAGAAGGTGATCTGGAGTGGTGGAAGAAGGGTTCATTCAACAGGTTGGTGGAACTTGAGGTAGACTTTAAAGCATGGCAAAGTTAGGAGTGGGTGAAGAGGACAGGGAGGAGTATTTCATATTGTGGCAATGTTGTAAATAAATGGGAAAGCACCTGCTGTATTCCTCAGGCACTCAAAACTTGGCTGGCTGGAAACCCAAGTTTGTTGTATAAGAGGTAAAAGTGGTGTGATAGATTAGGCCCACATTGTGGAGTGGCTCAAATGGTAGGTAGCCTAATATTTGATTGTGTGGGATTGAGAGATAATGGGAGGTTTCAGGTAGGGAGGAATCACGATAACAGTTGTATTTTAGGACAGATTAACGCTGGCGATGGCAGGTAGATCTTGAGGTAGGATACATCAGAATGAGAGAAAGGTAGCCGTTGCAGTCATTGATGTGTGAGGTGAGAAGGGTCCAACCTTGGGGTATTGGTGGCAAGAGTGAGAAGTAAGAGGTCAATACAAAAGGAAAGACCTAGTGTGAGTTAGTGACTGACAAGGTAGTGAAGAAGGGGAAAGAGTTGAAAATGTTGAGGATCTTTATTGCTGTTATTAAACGTTCATCAAGTGCCTCTTCTGCGTACAGTGTCAAACGCTGGGAATACAAAGGAAATGATGGTGCCGTTAGTATTTTGGCTTAAGTGATGAGGCACAGAGTTTTCCTTAAGTACATCTCCTCCTCTAAGAGCAGCAGCAAGTGGTTATGAAACTTCCTAACTTTTCCTTCAATTTTTGTCTTCTTTTTATCCCCTTTTCCCTTTTCTATATCATCCCAGTAGAGAATGGAGGGAAAATGATGTCTGGTACATTATTGGCACCTAATAAGTGTCTGTTGAATTTTTCGCCTTTCTAGTAGCTGCTCATAATGCTGCCTCTTCATAATGCTGCTAAATCTTGATGCTACTTGTGAAAAACCTGGTACCAATCTAGAAGGCGGGCCCTTGAACCAGTAGTCTTTGACTCAGCCCGTTAAGCTGGGCATAACCCTCTGAATAATCCTTATTAGCTATATATAGTAATAATAATTACAGGTTTACTGTGATGAATATATAAAAAGACATTTGTAATAAAGTGCCACATTCTTGACATATAGTAAGGGCTCAATATATGTTCAGTTGAACTTTTTGAATAATAAGAAACACAGGAACTAAGGCTCACAAAAGTTTGAAACAGAGAATTAGGACAAATAAAAGTAAGCAGTGGGCTTCCCTTGTGGCGCAGTGGTTGAGAGTCTGCATGCCGATGCAGGGGGCACGGGTTCACGCCCCGGTCCGGGGAGATCCCACATGCCGCAGAGCGGCTGGGCCCGTGAGCCATGACTGCTAAGCCTGCGCGTCCGGAGCCTGTGCTCTGCAACGGGAGAGGCCACAACGGTGAGAGGCCCGCGTACCGCAAAAAAAAAGTAGTATTTTCTACAGCAGATAATAATTCACAGAAAGTTTTGGTTTCATCTGATAATAAGGAATGAAACATAAAAATTATGAAGGAATTTTAGTAAAATTAGTGAATGAGAAATCAATAGGAGGTGATTGATTTACTTTGAAAATACATTTTGGAAGGCAGTACAAATAGTGGTTATTTTAAGAGAGAAAAAAAGAAAGAGAATGAATATTCATACATCATGGACTTCAGCTAGGCCTATATGGCATTTATAGACTCAGAACAAGTTTATGGTTCAGCAAAAATCACTTATTAGTTGCTGTCATGAAATAAGGGTGTAACATACATTCATTTTTGTGGCTGTATAAAAATAATGTGGTAGTGACAGCTTTAGAGTATCAGATATTGAAATTTTCTGTTCATATTTTGGGTGAATAGTGCTAGTTAGGCATGGAGTATAAATTCACTTAATTTTCTGGAGAACTGAAAGTGATTCTCTGCTTTGAAAGTAATTTACTATGGTTTTCCATCATTTGCTTACTTGCTTTCTTCTTCCTCTGCGTCACAGTAAAGGGACTTTTTAAAAAACCAGAAACTGCAACAGCTACAATAATTGAAGTTAACAGCTAGCTTTCATATTTTCATGTTTCTTCATCTGTATTAGTAAAATGTATGTTTTTCAGGCTTGCCGTATCCCAAACAAGCACCTCTTCTCACTAAATGCAGGAGAGCGAGGATGTTTTTGTCTTGCTTTCTCCCACAATGGAAGAATATTAGCAGCAGCCTGTGCCAGCCGGGATGGGTATCCAATTATTTGTGAGTAATGATCCTTCTGTTTAAGCTGATTGTAGTCTATACGCAGGATGATTTTTGGTTTTTAAAATTCATTGAAATCTTAATTTGAGTCATCCACCAGTACTACTAAATTAAAATAGATTTCCTCAAGTAAAGTAACAATTCTTTTATAATAATTTTGCACTTTGCTATACAATGTAGGTCCAGAAATAGAATGAAAATGATCAAATGAAGGAAGATAAATTTATTTTTAAAACATTCAGGAGGTATTTTTTAAAGCATTTTCTACTTTAAATATAGAAATTTTGCAACATGAAGGATTAATAAATCTCTTGACGAATTTTAATCCAATTTTAGTCAGTTGATAGTAGTGATAATTTGATTATGAAAGCCCTCAAATTTGTTATGTGCAACTAAGACCTGGCACAGCCAAATAAATAAATACTTTTTAAAAAGAAAGAAAGAAAAACTTGAATTTAGATATACTTACTGCTTAAATCTCATAAAACAAAAGAAGAATCTTTGTTGTTGTTTTTTGATTATGGTGTGTCTACTAGGAATTCATTTAGCTTCTAGGATGTGCAGATTGATGTTTTTCACAAGTTTGGGAAATTTTTCATCTTTATTTCTTCGAATGTTCTTTCTACCCCTTTCTATTTCTTCTCTTCTTCTGGAACTCCCATCATTTCTATATTGGTACACTTGATGGCGTCCTACAGGTCTCTGCACCTTTATTCATTTTCCTTTGTTTTTTTTTTTCTTTCTGCCCCTCTGACTGCATAATCTCAATTGACCTGTCTTCAAGTTTACTGACTATTCTGACAGTTCATATCTGCTGTTGAGCCCCTCTAGTGAATTGTTTATTTCAGTTATTGTACTTTTCAACTCTAGAATTTCTGTTTGGTCCTTTTTTTTTTTTTTTTTTTTCTTTGTGGTACGCGGGCCTCTCACTGTTGTGGCCTCTCCCGTTGCGGAGCACAGGCTCCGGACGCGCAGGCTCAGCGGCCATGGCTCACGGGCCCAGCCGCTCCCCGGCATGTGGGATCTTCCCGGACCGGGGCACAAACCCGTGTCCCCTGCATCGGCAGGCGGACTCTCAACCACTGCGCCACCAGGGAAGCCCCGTTTGGTCCTTTTTTATATTCTCTATTAATTGCTAAGAAATAATTCTCACACCTTCGTTCTTTAGATGTGGTTTTCTTTATATCTTTGAACATGTTTACACAAGTGAATTTAAAGTCTTTATCTGGGAAACCAGTGTCATAGACAGTTTCTGTTGACTGCTTTTTTCCCTGTGTGTGGCCATACTTTACTATTTTGGGGTTTCTTTAGGGGTATGTCTCCCTAGAAAATTAGGTATTTTAAATATTACAATGTGGCAACTCTGGAAATCAGATTCCCCTCTTTACCCCCCTCCATCTGTCCACCTGGGATTTGTTGTTGTTTGTTTAGTGATGTTCCTGGGCTAATTCTGTGGTCTTTATCCTTTGTCAGGTTTTACCCCTGGAGTCGTTGCTTGGTTAGCTTAGTGGTCCGCTAGTGGTTAGAGAGGGATTTTTAAATGCCTGAGTGAATGGGTCTCCCAGCCTGTGCTGAAGTGCCGTGTGTGTGTGTGTGTGTGTGTGTGTGTGTTTTCAATTCTAAGGTAGGGAGTTTACAACTTTGCCTTAGCCTTTACTTGCACAGCCCTCAGGGCAGTCACAGTAAGAGACAGGGCCTTTCAGGTCTTTCTTGCACAGTATATACACAGCCTTTCATGTGTACGTGTCCTTCTAGATTCCCCAGAATGTATTGGAGCTTTTCAAAGTGCCCTATGAACATCTCATTCCCAGTTTTTCCTTTTGAATTTTTTGGTCAGCTTCTTCTTAGGCCCACCTGGTATCACTGTGTCAGATAGCCACACCACTGATTATTTCATGCACCCTAGAGTTTCAGCTCTTCACACAGATCATGCTCAGAGCCAGGTCAGATAAAGCCAAGCCCTGAAAATGGAGCCTTTCCGGGAGCTGCCAAGCTGTCCAGCAGTGATAAATCTTGGAGATGGGGCTTTGGAGATCTTCAGGTCTCTTCTGCCCCATCCCATAGCTGCTAGGCTGCTGGTTTTCTTTGTAGTTTCAAGGCTGTTGGTTTTGAAGTCCACTTTGGAGCTTGGGAGAGGGGAATGGGAACAGGACAAGTTAAAACACCGCAGAGCTCAGTGTTCTTACCAAGATTCAGCTGTTTTCTTTAATAAATGCTCCTCAGATTTTTGCGAGCCTTTCATTTCCAGAGTTCTGAAAAAGTTAATTTTGACAATTTTTGCCAGTGTTCTCGTTGCTTTTATGGGGAAGCAGATCTTCCGAGGTCCTCATTTTGCTATTACAGAAGTTCTTGTGTACTGCTTGATAGTTTAAAGAGCAGTTGGTTTTACCACTAGGTGGAAGTAGAGACTTGGAGAGTATTTTCTGTGTTAAGTTGTTATGTTACATTTCATACCTTGTTTATCAGATTAAATCTCTGTTCATTCTCTCACAATAGTGTCTATCATTTTTAGTATTAGAATTTTTTTCTCACAATAGCACAGTTTAAATTTCTCATTGCTTCGAATAGTTAAATTTTGGTTGGAATTTGATTGATTTTCAGATAAAATAATATCTTATTCATGAAAGACCAAATTACAGAATCTTTGAAGTGAATTGCAATTTAAAAGTTATTTGAGGGACTTCCCTGGTGGTCCAGTGGGTAAGACTCCACACTCCGAATGCCGCGGGCCTGGGCTCCATCCCTGGTCGGGGAGCTAGATCCCGCATGCATGCCACAACTAAGAGTTCGCATGCCGCAGCTAAGACCCGGCACAGCCTAAATAAATAAATATTTTTTTAAAGTTATTAGATTAATAAATTGATTATCAAAGATTATTAGGATTGCTTTGAAGAGATAAGAATAATTGTTAATTGTAGCCCATTATAAAATTTTCGGTATGTAAATTCTTGTGTCTAAAGCAAGTAAAACTTACTTTTAAGTAGATTTTGACTTTTTTTTTTTTTAAACAAGATGTTGGGGGTAGGAGTTTATTAATTAATTAATTTATTTTTGCTGTGTTGGGTCTTCGTTTCTGTGCGAGGGCTTTCTCTAGTTGTGGCAAGCGGGGGCCACTCTTCATTGCTGTGCGCGGGCCTCTCACTATCGTGGCGTCTCTTGTTGCGGAGCACAGGCTCCAGACGTGCAGGCTCAGTAGTTGTGGCTCATGGGCCTAGTTGCTCCACGGCATGTGAGATTCTCCCCGACCAGGGCTCGAACCCGTGTCCCGTGTATTAGCAGGCAGATTCTCAACCACTGCGCCACCAGGGAAGCCCTAGACTTTGAAATTTTTTAATACTGAATATGTCTTTGGTGATAATATTCTTACAGACAGTGCTTACCTGGTATACAAATGATTATAAATTATGAATTTTTATGTTATTCAGTTAAGAATCCTCTGTCTGGAAACATACTAATTTTTGAATATTTTCATTAGTATATGAAATTCCTTCTGGACGTTTCATGAGAGAATTGTGTGGCCACCTCAATATCATTTATGATCTTTGCTGGTCAAAAGATGATCGCTATATTCTTACTGCGTCATCTGATGGCACTGCCAGGTTAGTATCCTTGAGAAGTACTCGCTGTGTATGCTGCTTGCCCTCAAAGAAAGCAGAGAGAATGAATATAAAGTGATAAAACTACTCTTATGCTTCAGTGATGTTTTGCTTATCAAGGAACCATCATAAACATGCATCATACAGACTCACTGATTAAATAAGAAGTAATGAAAACGTTTTTCATAAAGGCATTCTGTTAAATATATTTCGTTTATGTAATATATAATGTTTCTAGTCCTCACTGTCTTTAAATGATCATTTTGTACACTCTTTGACTAATATTTTGAGATGAAGTTCTTAAAGAACTGAGAGTTTTCCTGGAATATAAACTCTTGATGGCAGGGATTCCACCTCCACTGTTAGCTGGATGCAGAGGCCAGGACATGGTACTGCTCAATGCACAGTGTAGGGTCAGTAAATGAATATGCACCTTATGTTTTAAGAGCTTAATAGATTGTCAACTATTTGCATTGTTCAAAATGTCAGTTTTGAAAATAATTTAGCCCCTTCCAATTTAATAAGTATCACAATAAAATATTTTAAAAGTTACTTTTTTAATCTGTTACATTTATTTCCTACCTCTGTTGTCTCTTTAGTATCTTCCTCTATTGATTTTTTCCTCTCATCTTAGAAGTATGTTCAAATCTCCTTATCTTAAGGAAATCTTTTTCTAAACTCCTCCTGCCTTTCAGGCGACCACATTATTTTTCTTTCTACACCATCAAGAAGCATCCTATACACACTGTCTTTACTTTCCCCCAGTTAGTCTGGCTTTCACTTCCAGCGTGCTATATAAACTTCCTTTGAGAGAGCTGCAGTTTCTTACTAATTTTTGGACCCACTGGCTAGTTTTAGTCCTTACCCTGTTCGCCTTCACTGCAATAATTCATTATTGACCAGTCTTGAAATATTTTCAAGTCATGGTTTTCATTGACAACCTCTTCTCTTTTCTTTTTATCAGTCTGACCAATTCTCATTCTCTTGTTCCTTTTCTTCTGCCTGTTCTCTGTAAATGCTTATCCCCAAGATCCTTTATTCGATGTCTTCTGTGGTTTGGTGTGCTTATCCTGGTCTCTCTCATCTCCTTGGCTTTGAATCTCACTTACATGCTAATGACTTGGAGCTCCTTATCTTTTTCCGAATTCAACTTTGTATTACACACTTCTGTCTGGATTGCCCAATGGCACCTCAGATCCATAACGGAAATCACCAAATTTTGTTTTCCTTTTTTAGCCCTCATATAGTTTTAATGGCATCCTTATCCACCCTGTCTCCCAAGCTGGGAACTCAGGGTAGTACTCATGTTTCTTTTCTACATACAGGTAGTTCTAAATTATATTAATTCTACCTCCTAAAAGTCTCACATTCTGTCACATTCTTTCCATCCTCACTGCTGTTGCCTTAATTCAAGTCCTTGTTATCTTTTGCTTAAACTGTTGCTGCTAAGCTTTCCCAGTGTTCACCCTCTAGCTCCTCCATCCCTGCTATGCTAAACTTCTTTCCAAAACCATCTTTCATAATGTCTTGACTTTAAAAATCTTTGAGCTTTGGAAAATATTCCAGTTCCTTAGTGTGGCATGACAGGCATGACCCTCATTGACCTTCTGTCGTCCCTTGTGCACTTCCCATGTACCCTCCGCCTCACCCACACAATCTTTTGAAATACCTTTAGCATCTTATCTTCTTTGGCATCTCCATGTTACCTGTGGGCTCTTCCTATGCTGACATGCATGCCCTTCTCCTCCCCTTCCTGCCCAACTCATTCACTCAACACATGTCTAAATGCCTTTTATAAGCCAGGGTGGGCTCCTAGTCATCATTTAAAACCCAGCTCAGATTTTACCATTTCTTGAAGTCAACTTGGGTTTCCTCGCACAGCATATATTGTAGTAAAGGATATTTTTTTCTTTATGTAGCTTGGAAGTTGATACTAATTTAGGACCCTTTACATCCTAAAAATACTGTTGTGAAGGATTAACTGAGTGAAGAGAGAAACACTGTGGCTAGAACAAAAAAGACAGTGAGGTTTTTGAAAGAGGTGAAGAATACTTACACTGAATGAACTAAAGTCAAAAGGAAGAGAACCAGAGTTGCTAATGCTCAGAAGTGGCAGGAGTTCGGGTTTCTGCCCAGGTCTTCTGTTATCCTCTGGGGTCACTGTCACCTGTGATTGTTAGCGTCTCCTGAGTAACTGTTTTCCACTGGTTAGCTCTCTGCCAGATGGGCTTAACCTAAATCTCCGTCTTTAGTTATCTTCAGTATAATTTGAGAACACTACAGATCAGCAGCTCCTAATATAATCAGAAAGACTTATCCATGTGTAATGGCTCCCAGATAGACCCAGAAGGCCCCACTCTGCCCTCTCTTCACACATACTGTTTTAACTTTGGAATGTCTTTTTTCTTTCCTAATTCTGATAATTTTTGTGTGTGTTCATCTGGTCTTTACAGATTTGTATATCACCATTCTTCTCTGTCTACGGTCAATCTGATTTTTTTTCACAAACCCATTAATACATTTCTTTTGATCTTGGATTCTACCATTGCTTGGGTGATGAAAGCCATCATTGGTACCGATTCCGCTTTTATGTAAAAAGCTTCATTTTTATTTTAAGATATTGTGTCTGTTCTAATTATATTGAGCTGTTTTTAAGGTACAGTTGCTTCATTTCTTCTTGTTATATAGTATTTCAGATAATGCCGCTGAGATTTATTAGCAGCCCACTGAAGTTTTTATCTTTTAGCATTCTCCTTAATATTCCCTCCAAATTAGTGATTTTGTTCTTTCTATAAGTACTATATTTCATGTTACATATGTTCATTGAAAGTATCACTGTGGTAAAAATGTTTATGCAGTGACACACATGCTTTACTTTTACTTGAAAACATGTTCTTTCACTTCCTTCATTTATTAGGTTGGATTCTTAGTAATTAAAGATCATATCCTGTATTTTAAGCAGCTGCTGAGAAAACTTATAGAATGTTATTCTTGAATAGCAACTGTATTTTTTTATAGATAATTTTGAAAAAGACTTAATTTGCTTCAGTTCTTAGACAGTAATTAAAAGGATGAACTATAAATCCCCATATTAAAAAGTTAATAAATTCTTCTAATTCTGATAACTTAAATTTTTAAAAATCGAGTGCTTCACACTCACAAAGCACCTGTTTGTTCCTAGATTTTGCCTGTTTTTGCATATTGACTTGCAGAGTATCTAACATGATAGTTTAACTCTTAGAGTTTACTCTTGTCAAGACTGTAGCAATAACAATATTAATTTCTTTTAAATCACCTATTATATAAAGGAAGAGATAACAAGAGTATTAAACATAAAGTGAGTGCTCGATGTTAGATAGCCTGTTTTCTATAAAATATTGTAATGATTTTAATGTTATTTTACTCAAGTATTTATATAGTAATTTCAATGTGCCTTCTAAGTCTTTGAAATGTTTATGTTCATTATCTATGCTTTGAAATTACAAATATAAAGTTAATAGAGTACCCTATTCTCTAAACCCTCAACTGTAAGCACTTTGGAAAAACAATATACACAGCCTAAATGGGAAATCATTGAAATTTCTCCCTCTGTTTTGTTTTTTACTTAAATGCAGTATTTTACCAACTATCCAATGTGTTTACTCAGTGCCAAAAATAGGTAGGTTTAAAAAGTACAGACATATACAAGTACAGTTTTTTCATTTTACAGTATAGATTACAATTAGTAGAGGAATTAACCATTATGCTTGAAAATAACTATAAGAAATAGCTTTGTCAAACTGAAAGAACTCTGGCTATCAAATAATGTCATCACATTATTTTTACTGTTATAAAATTTACCACTGGTTGTTGTAACTTGCTTACTTTTATAAAGTCCATTGCCCATATTGGTTCTTAGAGAAATGTCTACCTTTCAGAAGCAATATGTAACTTTTTTATCCTTTTCCAGGATATGGAAAAATGAAATAAACAATACAAATACTTTCAGAGTTTTACCTCATCCTTCTTTTGTTTACACGGCTAAATTCCACCCAGCTGTAAAAGAGCTGGTGGTTACAGGATGCTATGATTCTGTGATACGTATATGGAAAGTTGATATGAGAGAGGATCCTGCCATATTAATCCGACAGTTTGACGCTCACAAGAGTTTCATCAACTCTCTCTGTTTTGATATTGAAGGTATGTCCAAGAATATATGCCAGTAAGGCTAGTTACATGAAGAATTTTGAAAAATTTTCTGTTTCACTAGGATAATAATTATTTAAGCTTGAGGGTGACTTTATGTATCAGATAAAATTAAATGTTTGTGCATATTTAGATTTATGCATATTTTGAAGATCATATGATAGACCTTGGCATAAATTTGGCACTGAGGGAATTGTTAGTTAATTTTGAAGTCAATAAATTTCTAAACACTTTGATTCAACTAATCTTTGCTGTAACAACCAGTCCTGTTCCAAATTGCAAAATATATTTTATTGGATTGGTGATTATTCCCTTAGTAGGTTTTTTAAAGGGCCGTTTTATGTAAAGGGTAAAAATGAGGAAGATGGGGGGTGGAAATCCCAGAGGAATATTGAAAATATATATTTTAAATGTAGCAACAGGATTTTTTTTAAAGTACAGAAACATATAGAAGGGAGATTTGCAATTATTTAAAGGTTTAATCTTAGAATATGAGTATTATGGACAGTGTTTAAAGGACATAAAATATAGGTTATTTTGTCAGCTGGAATAATAAAGAAATTCATTATTAAATAGTCACCTTTTCTATTATTTCACATACTAGGTGTGTATAGCTATAATAAATTGGTATGGGATCCAGATCAAAATGATAATACTGCTAATGTACTCAGTTCAACCATAAGGATGTTTATAAGTAGGAACACATTCAGGAAAGGTCAACCAAGGATAGAAAGGCGTCTGAAAATTCTGTCATAATAGAAGTAGCTCATAAAAGAGAGATGAAGAATTTCTTCAAATATTTGGTTAAGATGTGGAAAAAAGAGAAGTCCTTCTACGTCGCTCTGTAGGTAGAAGTAGGGCCAAAGCTGCAAGAAACAAATTTTCTTTGCTTAGAATTAGAAAGAACATTCTAATATACAGAGCATTTCATCAGTTGAATAAGCTGCTTTTGTGTAAAATATTACATTCACAGTTGCTGAACAACCATCTGTTCATAATGGTTTGTAAGATATTCCTGACGGGTTATGAAGTTGAATCTGATGATCTCTGAGGTCCCATTCAACTGTAAGATGGTTTGACTCTAAGAAATGATGCTGAACTGAAGCACCTGTTATTTATTAATTTATTCATTCCCTGGTCATTTTTTGAGTTCCTACCAGGTCTCAGGTATTATGCTAACAGTATATATTAGAGTATAGGTGTTTTTCCAGGGATATAAAATAGATTATATAGGTTAATAAAGGTGAGCAATACAGATCGTTTTGGATATTTCAAATAATTTGTTTAGCTTTGGAATTTGAGCCACATACACATAAACTGAGATGCTCATTTCTTTTTGTATTCAAATTCAGGTAGGTGACAAAGGGAAATAAATCATCAAAAATAATTCAAAAGGGTGAAGAATTCATTTAAAGATAGTTGGGATCTGATTGTTTGCCTTTTGGACTTTTTAAAAACTGTAATGCCTTTTACTAGCCCTTCAATTCTTTGTTTTATTGGGATGTGTTTTCCCAATTTCATAATATTTGTTTCAACCTCTCTGTGACATTTATACGTAAGTAATTTTATTTTTTTAAATAGGTCATCACATGTATTCAGGAGACTGCACAGGCGTGATTGTTGTTTGGAATACATATGTCAAAGTTAATGATGTGCAACACTCAGTGCGTCACTGGAGTGTAAATAAGGTATAGAGCCATTTCATATTTGGGGATTTAATTAAAGAAATGGGGGGAAAAAATTGAACCGCATGACTTTAAGATGTCAGGACAGATTCACTTTGTTATAAAGCAGAAACTAACACACCATTGTAAAGCAATTATACTCCAATAAAGATGTTAAAAAAAAAAAAGATGTCAGGACATTCCGTTCGTTCTTTTCAAAGAAATTAAATTTTTCTCAGTCCCTGAGAAGTCAATTATCATGTCTTCCTGATGGCTAATTGATAATATAGTGACGTAGTGAAATTTTCTTCATTTTGGCCAGGCTTTTGTTTCTTTTTTTTTGAGCCCTAATTTGCCCTGTGGTATTCAGGGATCCATTACTGAAATTTATACAAAATGAGGTATATGTTATATCACCATCTATACATAATAACTTATATTTTCGCTATTCATATTATTTTTTTCTTGGTCTAATAACATCACTAAAAACACTGTGCTCAAGGTTTTGTTAACAGTGCTATCCCTCAAAATTATGTGATCAAGATTATATAAGTATGAGAGGGCCTATCATTTAATCACAGTAATTGTTTCATTTGAGATATACTAAATTGGCCGAAACAAATGAATGATCTCATTTTTGAAGCAGAGTGTTTTAAAGATGGCTTGTATACCAAGCAACTTTGTTGGTGCATATTTAGTATGTTTAAGTTAAAAATACAAAATGAATCATTAAACCTGAGTTGTTTTTATATGTATTGATATAATTTTTGTCTTACATGCTATACCTGTGTTCTTCAGTTTTGTTCTTCTTCATAATAGATTGTAATTGTCCCTGTTTGAAAAAAAGACATTCTACATGAAAAAGAATTTCCAGGAACTTTAGTTAAATCTGTTGAGTCTGTCAGATCTGTTTAAAAACCAGTCTATTCTATTTTTAGTCATTCTCATCTAGTCTGTCAGATTAATGAATGATGGTTTGGGATTCATGTTGTAGCCTAATTTCACACACTTCGAAAAGAACTTTCTAATTACTTATATATTGATACCTAAAGGATTGGCAAGGCTCCAAAGGCACCATTTCTAATCATTTGAGTCTACAATGCAGTGTATTATTTGTATTAAAAATCATGTGTTTCTTTACCTCAATATAGTAACCAAAAGGCAAATATACCTTGGAAATCTGCCTCCTGGTGGTTACTTGAGACAGTCGAAAATAGAAAGTTAGGAAATGAGCTGGGATGTCTTTTTAGTAGCTTATGTCCTAGGACAGATGGGAGACTGCGATTTCTTACTTGGTTCTCTTCAGCCAGCAGTGGGGGGAAGGATGCTGGGTTATACACATCTGTCCCTTAAGATGAGGTGTCCATGTGCTGTTGCACACACTCCTTGGTATAGCGTGTGGTCTTTAGAACTAGGGCTTGAGCATGAATATGATAAAAATATGAAGGAACTCATTAACAGATACTACAAACACTGAATCTACCAGCAGCTTTCTCAAACCTGTACCTAACACTTAACTTGTTATGCAGCCTTGGTTTTGATTTTGCACATTTGCATCTGTGTAAGTGGTGCTTCAATTGCTCACACCTTCAGTAGTGCATCTCCACCTCCAAATCATTGTAGTTGGGCTCAGTAAAATCCCCATCTGTGGTATCAGTATTTGACTTTATTCTGTAACTTGTAAAAAGCTGACAGCAGGTTTTAGCACCAAATAGCGGTAGGAGGGGCTCAGCTGCTGATACTAGGATTGTAGCAGTTTGTACCCCACCTCAGCTGGTGCCAACCCACCTCTGAAGAGGAGACCCTCTAAGAGAAGCGAGCAAGAATAATAAGGGGTCCTCGAGGGAGAAGAAGGCTAATTCAGAATTCTGCCTACAGGTTAAAGCAGACCCTCTCTTGACTCTTTAGACTTTAGTTTAAGCAGTTGTGCATTTGCAGTTTTTTTCTTTCTCCTGGTAATGGAAACAAGAACCTTTGGAAATTGTCCTTATACACGGCTTGTTCAGGCAGATTCTCCTTCAGTGTTTGTGTCTTTCTTGACATCATTAATCAGGCCTACTTATAGTCTTCTTCTATAAGTAGAAGATTTAGCTGCCTTAAGTATCCAAACAAAAAAAATTACTATCTAAACTAAGTTATTTCAGAATAAGATGCTGATAATTTACCTTTTTCAGGACAAGTGGAAATAGATGTATGGAGAAATAATCTGAGACTAAAATAGAACTTGAGAGCTAATTCTATACTTAATTTTGAATTTATAAAAATTGGAAAGTTTCTTATCTGATGATAAACAGACAGTGTAGTGTTAGAAGATGTGTTTGTAGAAAGTGCTTCTTGTTTGGGAATATACTACAAAAACACTAATTAAATATGGTGTTACATAACAACCAAAAAATACATTTTAGCAGCTTTATTTTTGTCCTTAACCTGAAGTTACTTGGAATAATTTTGCTAACAATTTTAAAACATCCTGTATTGTGCAATTGAAAATGACATCTTAAAATTAAATTTGTACACTTAAAAGGGCTTAACTGTAGACAAACTTTACAGTGGTAATATTTTATAATCTTTTTTAAAATCATTTTAGGAAATTAAAGAGAGTGAGTTTAAGGGGATTCCAATAAGTTACTTGGAGGTTCATCCCAATGGAAAACGTTTGTTAATTCATACCAAAGACAGTACTTTGAGAATTATGGATCTCCGAATGTAAGTATATTTCAGTATTTGCAGGTTACGTGCTCATAGAATAAGTAATGATTTAATTCATATTTATAAAGTGCAGCTGTGGTTCTCAACTAGAGAATTTTGTCCCTCAGGGGACCTCTGGCAGTGTCTAGAAACACTTTTGAATGTTTATTCCAGTATCTGGTGGATAGAGACCAGAGATATCACTGAGCATCCTGCAGTGCATGAGACAGGCCTCTGCAACAATTATCTGACCCAAAATGTGAATAGTTCTTAGGCTGAGATGTAGTCTATTGTTTTTTATTTTCACAATAAAAAGAAAGAAACTACTGCCATCAAATATCTTTTATCTCTATGATATTGGTTTAACATAGTATTATGATCTACTATCATGCCTGAATGAGAGGGCTTTTGATTCATACATCCTTGTTTTTCCTTTTTGTTTTGTTTCTAAAAGAGGCAAATGAAAAGAGATATTCTTAACGTAAAAGGCAGAAGCAGAGTTCTAGGAAAACCAGCATGGACTTCTGGTGTGCTTTGGTTTTTTTTTTTTTTTTTTTTTGTGGTACATGGGCCTCTCACTGTTGTGGCCTCTCCCGTTGCGGAGCACAGGCTCCGGACGCACAGGCTCAGCGGCCATGGCTCACGGGCCCAGCCACTCCGCGGCATGTGGGATCTTCCTGGACCGGGGCACGAACCTGAGTCCCCTGCATCAGCAGGTGGACTCTCAACCACTGCGCCACCAGGGAAGCCCTGTGCTTTGGTTTTGACGTTAAAAGTTCCTGTAAAACAAATGGAAGAAAGCTATTTTATTAAATTTCGTTATTGTATTTAGGAAGGCAAATGTGGTAATCCAGGTTAGTTTATTCTGCAATCATCACTTTAGGGCTAACCATTAAGCCCTTCAGTATTTATGTAGAACTGTTTGAGACACTGGCATGGGTGCTGTAGGAGAATGATAAGCAGAATTTGTTCATCAGGAATTTATAATCTAGTTGTACTACCTCCTAAATAACATACGAAACATTTAGGCTTCATTGTGAGATCTTCAAGGATAGGAATCTGCTTATTCTTTTTTTTCTATACATCGTACCCACGTCATACCTAACAGATAGCAAGTACTCAATAAGTATTTTTAATGAGTATAAATACATAATAAAAGGATTGTATTTTTCATGGCAACGGTAAAGCTGATAGCTATAATATAGTCTTCTGTTAAAGACTCTGTGGCAAGACTGGTCTTTGAGCTCAATCTTGAAGGATGGGTAGAATTTAGACAAGATGGCAGTGTCCTCACTAGGGTGGAAAACATGAAAAGCCTGGAATAAAGTTTGGAGGTAGAATAATAGAAGCTGTATTCAGGGCAGAGTGAGTTAGTCTGTATGAGCATGGGTTTCTTGCTAAGGAATGCTGAGAGAGAATCCAACAGAAATTAGAGCCAGACTTTAGAAGACCAGGCCTGCAGAGTTTGTTTGTTCTCTTTTTAAGCAATATAGTATTCAGCCTATGATCATGCTTGGGCTCTAGAAGAAAACTGCTTACAGTCAAATACTGCCTGTTCCACCCCTTACTAGTTGATTAATCTCCCTGTGTCTCCCTTTCCTCATCACTCAAATGGAAGAAATAATATACCATCCTCATAAGTGTTTTGTGAGGAATAAACTAGTTTATACATGTAAAGTACTTAAAACATTAACAGATGTAGCAGAAGTGTTTGACCCAGTAACCTTAGGTTTAGTTATTTATGTTAAGAAAATAATTATGAGGCAGTGCAAAAATATATATATACACAAGGTTGTTCACAGAAAGCATATTGATGGTAGGGGAAAGCTGGAAACATCCTAAGTGTTATCCAACAATAGAAAGTTTCTTAAGATACATTTAGACAATGATATAGTATATGCCTATTAAAATGATAATGTGTAATCTTTATTTTCTGACATGGTGGCCATTATTCATGACTCATTGTTGACTGAAAAAAGCAGATAACAGAGCAGTATATGTAATATCTTCTCTGTAAACCAGGGATGATAATAGTACCTACCTGGCACATAATAAGGACTAAAACAGTGTTAGCTGTTATTATTCATAAGTTAAAAAGCCTGGAAGGTTATATACCATATTTAATAGATGATTCAATAATGTTTTGTGTAATACTTCTGCAATGATCAAGTATTCATTGTTTGATTTTAAAACTTTATCACATGGAGAAAATATAAGAATATAAAAATTCTGTTCAGTTTTTAGTAACCAATACAAATGCTACTTCCAAAGTAGTCTTTTGCTCCATAGCTAGAAATCATCTCTCCTATCCAAATCTGAAAAGTACTCCTTCTGTTCTTTTGTGGCACTTTCTACATCCACTTTCTATTTTACTTTAATGCATTTCTTCTCTCTCCTGCTAAATTATAAGCTCCCTGAGCTCTGGGATTATCTCTTCTTTATTCTGCGTCCATCATAGAATGTATCCTGCATAACAGATTCTCACAAGTTGTTTGTTAAATGCAAATGAAGTATTTAAAAGTTTTCCTGCCACCAGTCTTTTAAATGGGTAAGACAGGTTTCATTTGTAAAATCTTTTTGGCTCCTAGATTAGCAGCAAGGAAATTTGTAGGTGCAGCAAATTATCGAGAGAAGATTCACAGTACTTTGACACCATGTGGGACTTTTCTCTTTGCTGGAAGTGAGGATGGTATAGTATATGTTTGGAACCCAGAAACAGGTAAATAGTATTTCATCGAACTTAAACAGTTTGTTTGTTTTGTTTTTGATGAAGTATAAAAACTACAATTTTATGGTGTAATTTTCAAGGAAATTCTGATTTCAGGTTCTCAGTTATGTTTTTCAAAATTGGAAAGCTGATAATGGAATTCAGCTGCAGTCTAAATTTATATTAAATTCTGTTCTTTATGGTTTTGATATCTTCATGGATTTAGAATTTCACATTGTAATTCAAGGTTTATTCTTTCCTTGCTGGTAATGAGATATTGTTGAACTTAGAGAAGTGTTTAATGATGACTGTAATACAAAACACAGTATTATACACTGAATTTAGAGTACAACTAGGTATACAAATGGTTAACCATTCTACATTTTTATTAGAAACAAACATACTCCTGTCAGTTTTGGATGTCTGAAACTTAATAGCAATTTTACTGTAATTCAGGTTTGTTTGTTCTTGTTTTTTTTTTGTGGTACGTGGGCCTCTCACTGTTGTAGCCTCTCCCGTTGCGGAGCACAGGCTCCGGACGCGCAGGTTCACCGCCCATGGCTCATGAGCCCAGCCGCTCAGCGGCATGTGGGATCCTCCCGGACCAGGGCACGAACCCACGTCCCCTGCATCGGCAGGCGGACTCTCAACCACTGCGCCACCAGGGAAGCCCTGTAATTCAGTTTTTTTTCAATAACATAAGCTATTCTATTGGGCAATTCATTTGTGCTTCACCTTGCTTTTTAAAAGAAAAGCCAAAACTACATAAACATTTTTTTTTAGCAGTAGAAAGAATTTTATAAAAGTTACTTTAAAATTTCTTTAAGGAGAAGTATTTGACTTCAGCTTTTTATTTTCTTCGTCTTTCCCTTTAGGCATTTTTGACTAGTCAGTTCACTTATAGTTTTTTTTTTTCTTACTATATTTTGATACTTCAGCATCAGTTCATAAGTGTTCATAAATCTCTTTTCCCCAGCAATCCGTGGAACTGGATTCTTTGCTTTTTGAATTCTGATTTTCAAACTTAAACTTCTGCTGTAGGCCTCTTTTAGTCATTAATTATCATATGCATCTTTAAAGCAGATGGTATGTCAAACAGCCTCTGGAAGAAAAATAGAAAAAATTAATTCCTCACTAAACCTCTCCCAACCAGAGTTTCTTTAGTTTTAATCCTGACATTCCTCCCCTAGTTCTCCCTGGAGTTCTTTGTTAGTTGTCATTTGCTCGGCTCTGTCAGATCTCAGAGTCAGGTCTCTCTACTTCCAAGCTCTTTGTCTTTATTTCGTGCCTTGAATACCTCCGTGAAGAGGTTGGACTGAGAAGTAGAAAAAGGAGGGCCAACAGAATGAAAAATAAAGATAATTATTTAATATAGTGGTACTCAAATATTTATATGTTTTTAAGGTGTTCATATAAATAACGTGAGCTTTATCATTACTTACTATAAATCTTTTTAAATAAGCTGCACAATAATCTTCTAATGAGAAGTATCTGAGATGGTGCAAATTATTGAATGTCTTTTCTTATTTAGGAGAACAAGTAGCAGTGTATTCTGACCTGCCATTCAAGTCACCCATTCGAGATATTGCTTATCATCCGCTTGAAAATATGGTTGCATTTTGTGCGTTTGGGCAGAATGAGCCAATTCTTCTATATATTTATGATTTCCATGGTAAGTCCACCACTTGATAAGAGGAGAATATTTAGAGTAACCTTTACATTTAGACTGAACCAGAAATTATGAACTCTGTGAAAACTGTCATCCTTTGTATTAACAAAGCTGTCTTGAATATACTATGAAAGCCAAGCAACTTAAAAAGATCATATTATTATTATAACATTTTATTTTTTCATGAGCACTATTATTATGGAGTTTAAATATCAAAAGTACACATAATGGTTGTAATCACAGAAAGGTAGTCATCACTTCCTTTGTAAATCAATTTAAATAAAATTCACCTAAAAATTATTTGGGAATATGTCTAAATTAAAAGATAAATAACATTTAGGAAATATGGATCTGTAATGTTTTTAGTTGAATATTGAGTTAATTTCCTATTTGTTTTTCTTTTTTACTAAAGCACATAGTTTAAATAAGTTGTAATTTTGAGAGTTTCTTAACATAAAAGAAGGCAAAAAAATCAAGTGTCAATGAAAATGAGATCTGGAATTAGAAATCTAACATCTTTTTCTACACTAAAATTACACTATTCTATAAATTTGGAAAATAATAAGGAAATAAAGACTTTGGACACATTTTTCAGAAATAGTATGGCATTATTAGAATTATCTGGATTTATGCTATTTTTCATATATTTCTTTAATTTTTGTCCTGAAATTAGGATTTCATTGTTCTGCATGGTATTGATAGTGCTGACACTCTCAAAATTGCAGTTCCATTTTTTCATATATTAATTATTGTACAAAAATAAATGGTTTTTATTACTCTCTGCTTTGTTTATAATATCATTCACTGTTTTTGCTAAGCTAAGATGGCTTCCACGCAATGTCATAAATGCATAAATATGCAAATATGTATACAGGTAACATTGCTGTGGAACTATCTAGACAGAGTGTTTTAAGTTAATGAAATGCAAGTTGGTTAAGCTTACTGCATTAATACAGTGTGAATTGGTTAATGTTTGTGATAAGTGCTAAGTGTTAGACAATTGAGTTAAGCTCTAAACCTGAAGTTCTTGATCATAGTATGGATTTTATTATGCCTTTACAGGTGAATTATATTAGAAAATAATGTGTAAAATTGAGATTTATCCTGTTTTCAAGAATTTTACAAAGAATAAATAATAAATTTCTCTGACACATATTCAGATTTACAGAACAGTATTACTGATGGTGGAACTGTTAAACAACACAATACCACTTACTATTACAAACAAATTTAGCAAAAGTAAACACTGCCTGACTATGGGAAAAGACAAGTGGATTTCTCAAATCATCCAGCGTCCAAGTTTGTTGTCTAGTTCAAACATATGTCCTGAAACAGGTCTCTCTTTTATACACTTTAAATCTTCACAGAAAGAAGAGTTATACCTATTTACTTTGTAATGGGAACTGTTATATAGGAAATAGGCACTCAATTAATTTCCTCAAGCTCTTCAGAAGTTTCACCACAGTTTTCATTGAATTTCTATTTTGCTTTTTAGGCTTTTGAAATTTTCAGTACAAACTGCAGCTGAAAGCTCCAGTCTCATCTTTTTTCTTTAGTTTATTTTTTGTCTTTGATAGAAGTTCATCAGTAGATTAGACCAGTTAGGTTTGTCCATTTGGTTTTGTGACAATAGACATTTAGACTAAGAAGTCCATTCTAGAAGCATAAGTAGAAAGAGCCAAGTGTTTAGGAGTTCAAAAACATTTAGTTTTAGGCTCGGTTCTGTTTCTTTAGTGGCCTTGCACGAGCCTCTTGCCTTCCTGAAGCTCCATTTCCCTATCTAGTAAATGGTCCTACAACTACTAATATCTGTCCTACCTCAGAGATTTTTTTTGCGAGGGTGCTGTGAGACAGGGACTGTGAAAGTACTTTGTAAGCTGATACGCACTATACTGAAACAAACAAAAAAGATAAAGTGGGTTGTTACCGTGCTCATCCAACCTGTATACACTTGACTCTATGGGAACTTATGTTTTAATATGCTGATAAGCCTCTCTGTGTGGAATGAAATGGAAAAAAAGGTTTTTTTCCCTTTCTTTCACTCTTTCTGTTAGTCAGCCTTTTCCTTTTATCTATTAGAGTGGGTACCTTTCTAGGTCAGTCGTATTAGAAAGTAAATGCATAAAGTTAAGGACATTATGTTCTGTCCACAGTATCTTAATGTAAATGAGGGATTTCCATGAGTGTTTTAGAAATTTAAACGTTCAGTTAATACACATATTAAATAAAAGTATTTTGTGCAGTGTATTTAGAACACAATTTTTGATATACTAACACACCTTTACAAACAACACTCAACGTTTCAACACATTTTCCCAACTCTTTGCTGCCTATTTTTAAAAAGAAGCAGTTTAGGAAAAAGTTATGTGATCTCAGGCAATCCAAGATTTAGCACAGTTCTTGTGAATGGTGTATAACCATGAAAAAATGAAAAGTTGTTTCAGACTCTAAAATATTTTGCTTATTAAATACAGGCCAGAATCATGAAGTCTTTAAATTTTTTCAATGAAAATTATAACATTTATTACTGACCTATTATACCTTTGCCTTATATTTTATTTATCTTTTAACACAGGACTATTTTGCTCACACTTTCTTGTCTGAAAATAAAGTTTATAATTAGTTTTACATAAATGTTTTAATGGTAAAAAATTTGAAAGATACAAAACAGTTACATGATTTTTTAGATAGTATTTATCAGAGCAGCTGATACATTTAGGCAATTTTTAAGGAAAATGGAGCAAGCTCATTTTTTTTTTATCAGTTAAATAGGCTGTGAATGAGACCACAGTGGTAGCTAAATGTATCATCCATCTTTCAGTTCTAGCAAAATCTGTGAAGAGTCAGCAAGCATCTTTCCCTGTTAAGCATGTGTTCAGGTTGTGGTCTTTTGGGTCTTTCATTCTACTGACTTTTTGCTTTTTTTGGTAAGAAATATGATTTTTACTTTCAGAAGGCAGTTTTATTTGCCTGATGTTGAAAGGGTTAATCATCTAGTAATACAAAATTTAGTCACAGTGTACCACAAATAATGTACTTTTAGGATTCCCATAATAACAGAGTACTAGTCAGAAACGGCTTCTAATGAATTAAATGTATGAAGCTAGACTTCAGCAATTAATGTTCTGTTATTAATCAATCTCTAGGATCCTGTTCTACATGTAATGATAATTATGTCTAATACTTGCAAAGCATTTTCCATGTTCCTGGTACTATTTTAAGCACTTTACCCATATTTTTTAAAGTTTTCACAATAATCTTATGAGATAGGTATTATAATTATTCCCATTATGGGAGCCAGGACTTGGATCCATACAGGCTGGACTTGGAGTCCATGCTCTCATTTGCTACACTAAACTGCCTTTTTAGCAGATTTCCTGAAATATTAGCTTTTGATTGTCTAATATGCAAACTTTTTTTTTCTACAAAACTATTTATTTTATGCCTCTCTGTGGAGTATGCAGTTTCTTTATATTGTCTATACTTTGTGGGAAGCAGAGTTGGAGGCTTATTTGTCTTTTTATTACTGGTACCTAGTCTGAATACTGGCACATATTGAATATACGTGTAGTATTTTAAGCAGGATCAAGTCTTAATTTGGGAAGTTCTCAGCATTATACCGTAATCCCAGGTAATGAGCCTAATTTTTCACTAGGTGGCAGTATCTCCTGTGAATCAGTATTAACTCTGGAGTGCTTTTCAGCCATAGTGTTTTAGGTAAAACAAATCTTCATTGAGCACTTATTGTGTGCCAAGTTGAACAGCGCTGTGAAACCCAGGAATCAGAACCATGCTCTTTTCCAATCTTTTGTGCTTCCTAAGTAGTTAACTAAACCTCTGGGAGAATTTTAGTTAAACTGAAAAGCAGTCTACCACTGACACTAAACATGATTTTATTTATAGAACTCATATTTATTAATGATCAGCTGCATCGTCATTGTTGATAGGTTTATTTTTCACATTGTGACATGTTTTACCAGAATTCAGGGCAATATATACCTTTACATTCCTATATAACTCGCTCAGTAACAAAAAGCCCATGGTGTTTACAAGGCCCTATGTCTAACATCCTACCTGTTGTATTACTGATGTGCAATAAATACTTGAAATAAGAATTTAAAATCCCATAGAATAGCATTTTCCCCTTACATTTTATAAAAATATAGAATGAGGGCTTCCCTGGTGGCGCAGTGGTTGAGAGTCCGCCTGCCGATGCAGGGGACACGGGTTCGTGCCCCGGTCCGGGAAGATCCCACATGCCGCGGAGCGGCTGGGCCCGTGAGCCATGAAAGGCATGATCAGTTAGTAAATTTGGGGCTAATAATGATAGTGGTAGTAGTAGTAGGTAATATTTATCAAGTATTTATGCTATCAAGCATTTATTTGTTTATTTATTAAGTATCCCCTACTCTCATGAGTATTTTACATGCATTTTCTCATACAGTTCTCCCAAATCCCCACAAGACAGTTGCCATTATTATCCCCATTTTACAGATGAAACTGAGGCACAGGGAGCATGAAGTAATTTGCCTGAGGTCACACAATTGGTAAAATGACAACACTTGCCAGGCTGTCTGACTCCAGAGCCCATGCTCTTAAAACATTAAGCTATCTGCCACAGCTACTTATTTAGTCTTTGCATTTCCTATTTCATGAAGTAACTTAAGAAGGTAGCCAAATATACCTGTGGTGAAATGTAGTGTTTGTTTTCAATTTTAATATTTAGGAAGACCCCTTAAGAGTAAAAGGAGCTTTGGTTGTCTAGTATCATTATTAATTGTTCACTCCTTTACAAATGTTGGCGGTAATTATAATGCATTAAGCCATTATATTCTCAATATAGTCCAAAATATGATTTTTCTTTATGTAATATCAAATTTTAATGTAACTACTTTTACAATATTTTTGCAATAAGGTAATGTCTAGTTGAAATAAATTTAACATCTGTAGTTATCTCTATAATTTAATGGTGTTCTTGAAGTACTAATTATGACTGATTCAAAAGCAAACTCAGATGTTGTAATCCTCATACTTGGATAAGACTAAGCAGTAACATATATAACTGATTGTAGGTTAGAGTTTTAGATATCTATTATTAGCTTAGTAGGAGGAATTGAGATAGAAATGCCAAATTTTAAGACATACTGAAGCTACCTATTTCTTGGTTATCTCCTGAAGCATCTGTTTTAATACTCCACACATGAGGGATACTCTCATGGAAAGCTTATGTCATTCAAGGATTCAGGACGTATGGAAAACATAGTCAACTTAATGCCTTTGAGCACAAACCAGAGCCCTGAATTCCTCATCCAGGCATTTTCTTATGCTTACATTGGTGCTTTTTAAAGTGCCCCCAGGGGACTTACCTGGTGGCACAGTGGTTGGGAATCCGCCTGCCAATGCAGGGGACACGGATTCGCGCCCTGGTCCGGGAGGATCCCACATGCAGTGGAGCAACTAAGCCCGTGCGCCACAACTACTGAGGCTGCTCTCTGAAGCCCGTGAGCCACAACTGCTGAGCCTATGTGCCACAGCTGCTGAAGCCCACACACCTGGAGCATGTGCACCGCAATGAAGAGTGGCCCCCGCTCACTGCAACTGGGGAAAGCCTGTGCGCAGCAACAAAGACCCAACACAGCCAAAAATTAATTAATTAATTTTTAAAAAATACAGTGCCCCCCAAAAGAAAAAATGGTACAGTTCCAAATAGACAACAGTGTGGAGGGAAAGACTGAAGTAGGAATTAGAGCATTTTGGTCCTAGACAAAATGCCATCACCTTCTGTTTGACCCTGGTCAAAAAATTTATCATTTCTGGATCTGTTCTTTCACCTGAAAAATTAAAATAATACCTGTTCTATTTTACCTCAGTGTTTTATCAAAGGATAAAATGAAACTAGAAAGCAAGGCATGGAACATAGATATATGAAGCAGGCTGCAGTAGGGAAATGCTAGCTATTTTCTGTAGCAGTATATATGTCCCACACTTTCAGTTGAATAGCGTGATGTGTGATGATTGATAATGGACTGGGAAACCAACAAAACTACAATGCATGTGCTCCAGGGGATTTGGAGATAGTTTATTATATTTTTGATGTTCAACTAACAGATTTGCTGAATGATGGTAGACCCTCTCCCATTTGGTTGGCTATGAGACATGAGTCTTTTACACTTTCTTATATAGCTTTTTGAAGTTTTATTAGTGACACTTTATAAGTTCTACATGACATAAAATATTTCAAGAAGTACAAGATTATGAACAGGCCCTGAAATACACTCAGGCTACTAGAATTGAAGTATTACTCAGTAGAACTTCTTTGATCCATTGACGCAGTTTCTTAAGATTCGCTGAAGCAGGAACAAGTCAGGCCCAGTGAAATACAGTAAAAAATTATAAGCCCTTGAACATTATTGTCTTAGTCAGTTTGGACTGCTATAACAGAATACCAGAGACTAGATGGCTCATAAACAACAGAAATTTCTTTCTCACAGTTTTGAAGTCTGGGAAGTCCAAAATCAAAGCACTGACTCTTTGTCCACTTTCTGGTTCATAAACAGCACCTTTAGCTGTACCCTCACATGGTACAGCTAAAGACCTTATTGGGGTCTTTTTTATAAGAGCACCAATCCCCTTCATGAGGGCTCTGCTCTCATGACCTAATCACCTCCCAAAGGCCCCACCTCCTAATACCATCACCGTGGGGGTTAGGACTCCAACATAGGAATTTTAGGGGAACACAACATTCAGACCACAGAGATTCTCTTCACACCGCAAGTGTGAGAGGAAGAGAAGGAGGATGCTGCGTAACTGCTGAATGCTAGGAAACTAGAGCAGTAGACCTACCAGCTTACAGTAATCATATTATAATTAGAAATAGAAATATTGATAAGTAAAGTAGGTATCCAGTAAGATGACTATACACGGTAACAGGGGTATGTGTAATAGCAGATCTTGACCAAAGGTATTAAATGTTGAACCACAAAGAAATATTACTGTTAATATAGTGTAAGAAAAAGACCATGCTATTTTTTAGTTGTACTTTATTATAAAGTCAATAATATAAGTACACATAGGTTTTAATAATAACAAACCTTGTATTATTTTCAAATGCAAAGGGCACAGAATTGAAATATCTTATTTCCTCCATTCTTCCTCCTATAAAGATAAAGATCTCCTGAGGAAAACCACATTATTTTTTTATAATTGTTTAAGGCCAGAACATACACAGAAGCACTGAACTTACTATATAAATCAAGAAAGAGGGTCAGTTATGAAAACACTTTAAGAATTTTTTTAATTGTGTAAAGTCTAGAATCCCAAATTACAGGTGATAGTAGGTAAATTTAGAAGTATTTTGATGGATATAGGAAGGAAAGGAAATCGCATTTCCTTTAAGCAAATGTAGTTGCCACCTCTGTGTTCTCAGCACCATGTCCATTGCTCTGCTGTACCACTTAGCACATAGCAGTAATTTCTTGTTGACCTCCAAAAATTCAGACCCCCCCAAGAGCGGGGCAGTGTTTTTGTATTCCCAGAGGCTGCTCTAGTGCACTCCTCTAAGAATCATGAAAGGATAGGGATGAGACTTAAAATTGTGAGTTTTAAACGTATTAGTTAGGTTAGAGCTAAGTTTTAAACATACAAAGTTAAATTAGTACGAGGAAGAGAAAATGACTAAGTGAAGAAATACAGTTACCTAATTGCAACATCATCCTCTAACCATGGCCTCTATGAAAATGATTTAGAAACCTTTGAACTGTTAGAAGCATAGAGCTTGAAGGAGTTTCAGAAATCATCTAGTATAACCTATTTTACAGGGAAATAATCTGTATAGTCTTACACAAATAGGTATTTGTGGAGGGCTGGGGAAGGGAAAGAATGCAAGACCTTGATCGCAGCTTGTTTGTAGTTTGTAGTATCTGAGAAGCTAGGTCTTTATGAATATTTCTGCAGATTTTTTTTATGGCTGTCTTCACAGAACTAGAGGTGCTAAAGGTAAAGTAGGGTGTTAATTTGCCTCCTTGAAATCCAGTCAGATGGCTTTCATATAGAAAATTCCCTTTAGACAACAGAAACAAGTATTCATAATTGTTTGGGGTTTATTTTTGTCATGTGCATCCGTTTAGGCCATTTTAATCTTTTCTGAAAGGCATCCTTAATGCCTGGAAAAATAAACAGATAAATATGCAGGCAATTGCCTTTGGTTATTTTTTACTAGTTAAATAAATTCCTCTTTTAAAAAAGGAAAATAATACATGTTTAGCACAGCATAAAACTTAGAAAATACAGGGCTTCCCCGGTGGCACAGTGGTTAAGAACCTGCCTGCCAACGCAGGGGACACGGGTTCGAGCCCTGGTCCGGGAAGATCCCACATGCTGTGGAGCAGCTATGCCCGTGTACCACAACTACTGAGCCTGCGCTCTAGAGCCTGCGTGCCACAACTGCTGAAGCCCGCGTGCTTAGAGCCCGTGCTCCACAGCAAGAGAAGCCACTGCAATGAGAAGCCCTCGTGCCGCAACTAGAGAAAGCCCGTGCGCAGCGACGAAGACCAATGCAGCCAAAAATAAAAAAATACAGTTTGGCAAAAAGAGTAAGGTAAATACCCAAACCCTACCATCCCTTATAACTGTTGCTTATATCAGCCTCTGTGCTTCTAACGCATACTCACCCACTCAGGGCTTGAGGTGAAATTGTAGTTGTGTATCTGGCAAGTACAAAAACATAGGGAGTCAGAAAATGCCATTAAATAATTAAACCCAGTTTTACTTTCCATTCATAGTAGCAAAAACCAATGAAATGTTAAGAGGACAATTTTGAAAAGCAAATCAGGGAAAGATCATGGAACGGGACTTTTATGTGTTGATTCATTCATCGCTGACCCATCTACTAAAGTTAAACCTCCAGTCCATTGAGCACTCTTCTTTTACAGCTTCAAAGTTTCTCTTTGTTCTTTAAACAATCTTTTATTTGAGGTAAATAAATGTTCTGAGTGCTTTGAAAAGAAGTCCAAACTATATACTGAAAAATAGTAGTCAAACCCACAAAAATCTAAGTGTAGACACAGCTACACTTCCATCTGAAAACAGTAATTGGTACTAAGGAACCTGCATCACAGCAAGGGTGGGCTGTAAGCAGGTCTTCTCCCTCAATTACATCCCCTGGTTCTTACCACCGTCAAGGTCTGCAGGGAGAGAGCCCCAGTTATCATTGAGCTGTTCTTCACTTAGAACATGTGAATGAAGTAGTACATGAATATAAAGATCAGAGACCTAACTTTTTTTGTAGGCGCTGTTTCAAATTCATGCTTCATGAAACCAAGGTTGGTAACTAAAAAAGAAAGTGATCATCATTTTGTATATTCATTTTTTTAAAGCATTCATTTTTTTAAAGCATTCATTCATTGCTTTATAAATGTTTTTCTTCCAATTAATAATATATTATGAACAATTTTCTATCATGATAATTATACATCTGTACATAATTTTAGTGGCTGAATTCTCTTTCTTTAACTGAATACACCATAATTTAAACAACTATTGTTGCATAATTCCACTATTATATGTTTTTCAGTATTTTAAGGAACACTTCAGTACACATCTGGCTACACTTAGTTTGTTCCGTGGGAACAAATATCTTGAGGTACAGTGGGATAGTTGAACAAGCAATAAAAGAAACATCACTTTCTAATTTGCCTTTTTCCTCTTATTTCTTCCTTAATTAGTAGTGAAGTTGAATATATAGTTCTCCTTTTTGTGAATTTTCTGTAATGGTCATTTGCCCATTTTTCTGTTGGATTATTCATTTTTAATTGATTTTATGGGGACTCTTTGAATATTAACTCCTATCACTTTTTCGTGAGCAGTTTTATTGAGGTATAATTGACATATAATAAACTGCATATATTTTAACTGTACACCCTGATAAGTCAAGACATATTTATATACTTGTGAGACTATCACCTCAGTCAAGATAATGAACACGTCCATCATCCCCCAGAGTTACTTTGTACTCCTTGGTCATCTCTCCCTACCTCCCGCTCCTGCCAGACAAACACTATGAATTAATTAATTTTCATTCCCTAGAATTGTATATGAGTGCAACAGTATATACCACGTACTTTTTTTGATCTGTCTTCTTTCACTCATAATTACTTTGAAGTTAATCTGTGTTCTCGAGTTTATCAATAGTTCCTTTTTATTTCTGAGTATTATTATTATTTTTTTTTTTTTGCGGTACGCGGGCCTCTCACTGTTGTGGCCTCTCCCGTTGCGGAGCACAGGCTCTAGACGCGCAGGCTCAGCGGCCATGGCTCACGGGCCCAGCTGCTCCGCGGCATGTGGGAATCTTCCCAGACCGAGGCACGAACCCGTGTCCCCTGCATCGGCAGGCAAACTCTCAACCACTGCGCCACCAGGGAAGCCCCCCTGAGTATTATTTTATTGTATTGATATATCACAGTTTGTTTTTCCATTCACCTGTTGATGGGCATTTGGGTTTTATCCAGTTTTTAGCTATTACCAATAAAGATGCTGTGAATATTCATTTACAAGTTTTTGTATAAGCATATGCTTTTATTTCTCTTGAATAAATACCTAAAAATAGAAGAGCTGGATCCCAGCGCAGACATATGTTTAAGAAGCTTCCAGACTGTTCTCTAAAGTGGTTGTGCTGCTTAACCTTCCCACCACTAGTCTGTATTTCAGTATCTCCGTATCCTTGCTAAATTTGAAATGGCCAGTCTTTTAAATTTTAGCCCTTGTAATAGGTATGCTGTGCTATTTCATTGTGGTTTTAATTTGCTTATCGTTAATGACTAATGATGTTAAGCACCTTTTCATGTGCTTATTTACCATCCATGTATCTTCTTCACTGAATCATGTGTTCAGATCTCTTGCCCATTTGTAAAACTGGCTTGTTTGCTTTCTGATTATTGAATTTTGAGAGTTAGGTTTCTTATATACAAGTGATGCTCTATTAGGTATATGATTTGCAAATATTTCTCCCAGCCTTTGGCTTTTCTTCTAATTGTCTTAAGAGTTTGAAAGAACAGACATTTGAAATTTTTATGAAGTCCAAAATTGTCAATTTTTTCTTTTATGGATTTTTAAATTATATAATTGTATAATCAAGAAAATACTATTTTAAATGATTACTTTTTATTTGTTCTCCTTTTTACTTACAGGCATTTAAAAATTTTCAAATTCATTTATTTAAATGATCAAATGAGATAATGTATGTGAAAGCATCCTAAACATCATAAAGTACAATACAGGTGCTAATACCCTTGTTGTCGTCGTCATCATCATCATCAAAAACATTCACCCTTTGAGCCGTCTATTCCACTCTGGGGTATTAAATCCAAAGAAAGGATTCTTTTAAAAAATAAATTATGAAAGTACTTACGCATAGCCTATAATGAGGGAAAACAGAAAACATTGTAAATATTTAGCAATAGGAGAATACATAAATAAACTATGGCGCTTCCTTAGATGAGGCATTGTAAAGCATTTATAAATGGTAATTACATAGTTGTAGAAATATGCAAAAACTTACATTTAAATTGAAAAACTGTTCAATTGTGTTTACACTATGATATCGTACATAAAATGTATATATGAATAAAGATAGAGGTATGAAGATATGAAAACAGTTGTTTTAAGGAAATGGGTTTGTGAATAATTATTGTTTTTGTGTTTTCTTTATTATATTATGCCTTTGATTTTTTATATTGTGTTTTCTGTATGCATCTCTTCAAAGTTAGAGTCCCCTTCCAATTTGTTATGTTTACCAGACCAAGATACTGCATGGCCTTCAAGGCTCAATTATACTACCTGACATGAAGTTATCTATGAAATTATTATATTTCCTTTTTTATGGTTTACAGTATTTAATAATTTCACATTTTGTTCATCATGTTGTATTATTATTACCCAGTATTTAAAATGTATTATGTACTTTCTGATCATTCCTTTAATGCTACAATTTCATGGCTTAATTATTTCATTATGCTTTTGCTGTGATGATTTGAACTAATTATGGACTAATTTTTCCAGTTGCCCAGCAGGAGGCTGAAATGTTCAAACGCTACAATGGAACCTTTCCATTACCTGGAATACACCAAAATCAAGATGCTTTATGCATCTGCCCTAGACTGCCTCATCAGGGCTCTTTTCAGATTGATGACTATGTCCACACTGAAAATTCTTCAATGAAGATGCAGCAAGTGAAACAGAGGATTGATTCTGTCACAGTATGTTTACTTATTTTATGCAGTTGAGAAGTTGGAAACTTTAAAACCATTTCAGTTCTGTTTTACATTGCTATGCCAATAAATATTAACTGAACGAAGTAGTTACTTAAAACTAGGCTTTCTGGGCTTCCCTGGTGGCGCAGTGGTTGAGGGTCCGCCTGCCGATGCAGGGGACACGGGTTCGTGTCCCGGTCCGGGAGGATCCCACATGCCGCGGAGTGGCTGGGCCCGTGAGCCATGGCCACTGAGCCTGCACGTCGGAGCCTGGGCTCCGCAATGGGAGAGGCCACAACAGTGAGAGGACCACGTATTGCAAAAAAAAAAAAAAAAAAAAAAAAAACTAGGCTTTCTTATACTTTTACAGTTCCTTTCTGGTACTTGTTCTAAAATCACTTAACTGCAGTAAACAAACTGAACTTAGGATAATCTATTAGGCTTTCCTGACTTGATATCTCTGTAAAGATCAGCCCAGGACTTGTTTCTCTATTTTAAAATATATGTGTGTATATGCATATATACAACATGCAGACACGCACACACAGCCAATACCAACCTGGGAAAATGTCTACATAAAATATATAAATGGAACAGCCTTCTTAATATGCAAGAACTAAAAAATAAAGAAAATAGTGAGACTTCAACAAAGAAATGGATAAAAGAAATAAACATGTACTTTCAAAAAGAGTAGGTACAAATGTCTCATAAGCGTATTTTAAAGTTCTATCTCACTTCAGAGAAAAGTAGTGCCACAGAAACCAGATATTGCCTGTAAAACTGGAAAATAGATGATGAAAATCAGGAGGAGGGTGCTTGGTTACAAGTCGTGTGGTATTCTGTTGGTGGTAAATTACTATACAGTGTTTCTCAAAGATAAGTGGTAAAATGTATTGAGAAGCTTGAACATCCTTAAAAATACTTAGGCTCTTTGACCCTAATAGTTCTTTTAGTGAGAATTAGCCTGAGCACCTTGAAGAGAGGGACTTTGCGGGCTTGTTGTGTTCCCCCTTGTGGCACAGTGCCTGGCATTTAATAAATATCATCCTTTCCCCTCCTCCTTTGATAGGGATATTGACCAGTTTTAAACCCAACATAGGAGGAACTACAGTGAGACATCTTTAGTTCTGACTGTACTTTCTTCCTCTCTCCTTTCCTTTCTTTAGAAAGTTAGAGAGTGTGGGGTATACAAGAGTGCAGATCACTCAGACAACGGGTTCAGCTTTAGTTGGAATATGGGGGAAATTTTTAAATATTTATCAGTATAAATTTTGGAATAATATGACTATAAATTAATATTTCAGTGTTGTAAGACTTTATATTTTAACATTTTAAAATAATTGAATAATGAATGTGTTCCAGATTTTAAAAGGAAGTATGAATAGATAAATGGAGTTCTAGAAATTAGCGAAAAATATTTATTCGCTAGGAAAAAAAAATGGCCCTTGTCTAAAGCCTTGCATTGCAAAATGATTTCATCTACGGACTAAAGAGCAATTCACAGATAGATGTATAAAAACAAGTTTCCTATAATCTGTCAATCTTTACACTGTGAAACTTAACATCCTGGAATCACCTTGGGCTTGTAGCTTTTCTCCTGCATCATCTTTTATAGCTGTCATCCTCAGATAAATGAAACGAAAGTAGATGTAAAAGAAAAATAAAATCAGAAGAATATTTTTTAAGATATGAAACCAAAGGCAAGGGGAAAGTAAATTGATAATTTATTATAAGAGAAAAACTTGTTTCTCATAGAATCATTGATTTATTTAGCTTTTACTAAACTTTTCTTTTTAAAAATTACGCTTTGGGATTGTGGTAGATTGAGGCTGCCTTTGGAAATGAAAGCTTTGTCTATTTGCTGTGGTTTTTGAAAAACCATATATTTCCCGTGTTAAGAGAATTCTCTGAACTTTTTTTTCAAATGCTATCTGCAGTGTATTTTCTCTGACAATGTATGTAGCATATATGGGAATCAAAACAAAATGTCATCTTTGTTCCCACGGAAGCTCCATTCTTTTTATGTTTTGCAAGCATTTAGGTTGACTGGTTTCTCACCTTTTGTCACAATGCCTTTTCTCTTGTTTCCTGAGCTGTGTTTTGGTAGACCCTAAATTCCTTTTCCTGTTAGGTTTGTTACTTAGTCTAAAAGGCTCTGTCACTGGTCTTCTATGTAGAAGTCTAATAGAGAAGACTATATCACTTCTATATTGTAGAAGACTGTATCCCTGGAGATACTCCTTTCTTTGTAACCACAAAAGGAATGCTTTTCTGATAAAATACAGTTCAAGTTTAGTGTGTGATCTGTGTGTGTGTGAATTGCATAATAAATTCAGTTCCTCAGGTATTTCATAGGTGTTTACTCATGAATGAGAAAAGGATGCCATAAATAGACAATTTTCTGTTCTTGGTAGCTTTATCATTTACTCATAATAAAACTCTTTTAACTGTTTCGTACTTAACAGAGCCGACTTTGTGCTACTACTGCAGCAATACCTAAAAGGCTCTGCAATCCAGATAAGACCTCACAGGTAGACAGTATCTTGAGAGCAGTGACACAACTCTTTCTAAGGTTTCAAACCCAGAAATTTAGTCTTATTAGTGTATCTAGAGCTGCTCAGAATCTGGGGTACCTGGTAATAGTAAAGAGTTCCACAAAAAGTTGATTTATAAACTTAAACATCTTATAATGGAAGGTATACCTCTCCAGGTGCTTGAGCACTCAAGACCACTTGCCCTTTTGAAAATTAACCTGATATCTGGGTCAGTGATCACAGAGCTGATTGTTAAGCAGAGTCATAGGAATAGGGATTGAATGGGTTTTTTAATGTTTTATGCCAATTTTGAAAAAAAAAAGATTAATTTTCTCTACCCCACAGGAGATTTCACTGTATAATAATTGGTGATGATTAACATCTGTTTAATTATGAGTAGAAACTGACATAATGAATTCCTGGTACTGTGCTAAGTGTTTTACGTGTTCACTGTATTTAATCCTCAAAACCATCCTATAATGTGGATGCTAGTATTATCCCCATTTTACAGAAGATGATGTTGAGGCTTACAGAGATCAGCAATATTGCCAACGTCACACAGATGGAAACATTGGAGCTGAGATTCAGTCCAGGCAATCAGAATCTCATGCCCACAGTCAGTTTTACTGTCTCCTTTTAGTGATTGAAATGACTGATATCCTTTAGATGTAGTCTATGTCCCTTAGAAATTTCAGATTTAAAAAAAAGGACACTCTTCTTTTTCAGTTCTTTTTTTCTAAACTCCACATTGATTATTACCATTTTTTCCTAGTGCCGTACTAGGCTGATGATATATGCTGGTTAACAACCTTTATTGGACTAGAATATTATTTGTGTCTCCCTAGCAGCAAATTTACAAGTCATCTATTTTGTGTTGCCTTTGACTAATTTCTTTTTCAGAAGTGACTTTTTCTTGGCCTTATCCCATGAGTTGTAGGCAGTCCCCTTCTGTAGCTCCTCCAGTCATATCCTTTACTCCTCAGAAGTGTTTACTATTAGATTTCCTCTGAAGTAAATTATTAATTTGAGAATTATATGTATGGGTATTCTTATTTATAGAGATAATTATATACTGCAGTTCAGAGTGTGTCTTTTAGATACGTTAGTGTCCCAGTACAGAATTTTAGTGTTTATGCGAAGTTTACTGAGGAGACAGATTTTTCTTGAGGCAGTTACATGTAGGCCCTCCAGAGTCTTGTTTGTCAGTGCATTTTGCTTTGGCAAACCAAAATCATGTCATCGAGTCTCTTTAATTTATACTCTTTCCAGCTCATTGGAACAGTGCAGAGTGACACCTGCAGGTGATAGATTAAAAAATACTCTCCCAAATGTTGATTTTGGTTATTAAGAGATTAATATCTGAATGTGTTAAAAAGAGTTGATATTTTATTAAATGAAATTATGAGTATTTCTTTACTTATTTTATCCTATTTCTTTTAGGAGGTGATACGAGCCTGTGCTGCAAAGGTGAGTGGCTTTTGTTGTTGTTTTAGAATTTTAGTTTTTTATACAGCAAGTTCTTATCAGTCATCCATTTAATTCATATTAGTGTATACATGTCAATCCCAATCTCCCAATTCATCCCACACCCCTCCCCCACTTCCCCCCTTGGTGTCCATACGTTTGTTCTCTACATCTGCATCTCTTTCTGCCCTGCAAACCCGTTCATCTGTACCATTTTTCTAGGTTCCACATATATGCGTTAATATACGATATTTGTTTTTCTCTTTCTGACTTACTTCACTGTATATGACAGTTTCTAGAGTGAGTGGTTTTTATTACCAGGAAGATAACTTTAGTTTTCATTGTGATGCACCAAAGAATTGAAATGTACCGTTCATAGTTGTAATAGAACTTTTACAAAGTTCATCTGATACATATATTCTGCATTTGAGCTCGGATTTATCAAGGAATCGTAATACTGGCACCTGAGAATTCAGCAAGTAGCTTCATATTTCTGAAGATTTAAAAATATTAAGTGATTGGGATATACTTTCAGTAAAGGGCCAGCAAGATCATTTCCTTCTCTGAGAAAAATATTATATGATACTTTATAGGTAAGAGACAGCAATACAGTTCCAATGGGTGAATTCTGAGTATAGTGTATAAGCCTTGAAATGAACGTAAGCCACACATAAACGGCAATGATATATTGTGCTGATAATGCTCTGGATCATTTATACCGTGTTTCATACTTCCTTTCCCATTTAACTGTATAACAATCCTGAGAGACAGATTAGATATTATTGTTATTCCAATTTTAGAAGAGAGGAAACTGAGGCTGAGAGAGGTTAAGTGATGTATGTTGCCCAAGACCCCAAAGTTGGTCTGAAAATGGAGGTATACAAAAAGGCCCTTGATTATTAATCAATTTCAACTAAATTGTATCTGGGATGCTGTCAACACAACAGCTTTCTTCCTTCTACAAGCAAGGTTATTTTATGTACAACCTTTAACTCAATTGTCAAGAAAATAAGTTTTATTTAAAAGAGCTGGAATAACACCACATGTTCGTCCTTCCCTCTTATTTTCTTCTATCTGTTCCCAAAATTCAGTTGAATAATTAGACATCCGTTTATTTATCAAATATGATTATATATGTCACAAAGTGAAAGGTGAGACCTCCAGAAGGGAAAGAATTAAAGTGGTATTAGTATATTCAAAGACTGCTTTATATAATGTCAGTGCAGTGGAAATACTGTTTTTACTCAGTAGACACCTCCTACCATGTGGCAGGTGCTTGGAATACAGAAGTAAGTTGGCTATTGTCTCGTTCCACGTGGGGCATCTTATGGAGGAAATGTGTCAGAAAACACTGGGGTTATCCCATCACTGAGCTGTCCAGTATCAGTCAGGACCCATCACTTTTTTACCTAATTATCACAAGTCAACAGGAAATAGAATATAGACAAGGGGAAGGAAGATGGGGAAAAAGGAGAACAAGCTATATTCTGACTTAGGCTGCAGATGTTCAGGAAACTTGTTCCTGATAGCAATGATTGGTGTAATGATTGTAGCTCTAAGATTACTAAATCTTCTTAAGTATGTATAGAATATAAAACTGGAGTCAAAAAAGTAGTTTATCCTCTTGATTAGCAGTTCAGAGCTATTTCTCTTTATTTTAACACATGTATTATGTACCCCTCTTTTGTAATGCTGTCTGAATGTCCAAAGAGTAAAGTGTTCTGCACATATTTGGCAAAAGGCTTTATGGAGAACGTCCTCTGCTATTCTGAAAACTTCCTGAGGGTGGAGGTTCATGTCATTCATCTTTGTATTCCTAGTACTTAACAAAAGTAGAATAGTCATTGAAAATATGACATTTCTGGAAATTAATCAAGGTCTGGAAAGATTAACCTAGTAGTGTATTTAGTTATTTTTTATGACAGTTTTATTGAGATATAATACACATACCATAATATCCACCCTTTTAAAGTGTACAGTTTATTGGCTTTTATTATATACACAGAGTTGTGCAACCATCACTACCATCTGGAGTTCTTTCATTCCCTCCAAAAAGAAGCCCCGTATCTCTTAGCAGTCATTCTCCATTTCTGGGTAGGGACATGCACACACACACACACACACACACACACACACACACACAAAACACTCAAACTCCTGCTAACCACTAATATACTCTCTGTCTCTATAGATTTGCCTATTCTGGACATTTTATGTAAATGGAATCATAGAATATGTGATTGTTTGTTACTGGCTTCTGCAGATTAGAATACTGTTTTCATGGGTCCTCCATTTGTAGCATGTATGAGTACTACTTTTTATTGTCAAATAAGATTCCATTGTATAAATATATTGCATGTTGTTTATCCATTCATCAGTTTACAGACATCTGTGTTGTTTATACATTTTAGCAATTAAGAAGAATGCTACTATGAACATGTGTGTACAAGTTTTTGTGTGGGCATATGTTTTTATTTCTCTGGGGTATATATCTAAGAATGAAATTGTTGGGTCATATGGTAACTCTATGTTTAACATTTTGGGAAACTACCAAACTGTTTTCCAAAGTGGCTGCAGCATTTTAGAATCCCACTAGCAGTGGTTCCAGTTCCTCCTCATCCTTGTCAACACTTACTATTTTCTGTCTTTATAGCCATCCTAGTGGGTGGGAAGTGGCGTCTCATTGTGATTTTCACTTGCATTTTCTTAATGACTAAAGGTGTTGAGTATTTTTGTTGCGCTGTTTTTATATCTTCCTTGGAGAAGTGTCTATTCGACTCCTTTACCTGTTCTTTAAAAAAAGAATTATTTATTTTTATTGTTCACCTTAAGAGTTCTTTATATATTCTGGATACAAGTCTCTTGTCAGATAGATGATCTGCAAATGTTTTATCCCATTTTGTGGGTTGCCCTTTTAATTTCTTGATGGTATTCTTTAAAACAAAAAGGCTTTAATTGTTATGAAATTAAGTTAATCTATTTTTTTCTTCTGTCATTTGTGCTTTTGATGTCATATATAAGAAACCATTGCCTAACCCAATGTTCCAGAGATTTACTGCTCTGTTTTCTAGGATCTTTATATTTTTAACTCATATTTAGGTCTGTGATTATTTTGAGTTATTTTTTTTAATATGATGTGATGTAGAGGTCTAATTTTATTCCATTTGCATATGGCTGTCTAGTTGTCCAAGCACCATTTATTGAAAAGAGTATTCTTTCCCCATTGAATGGTCTTTACACTGTTGTCAAAAGACTTTACTCTTAAAAGCAGAATATATTTATGTCATTTCTCATCTGTTACATCCAGAATAATAAATTTTTACCAGGTACCTAAGTTTTTTCTTCCCTAAATCCCATCTAGATTTTTATATTGTTGAAGATTTATTCCTTTTTTTCCCACTAACAGTCTTTAAACAAATATTTATCGAATGCATACCAAGTGTGTGTGTGCGTGTGTGTGTGTGCATGTGTGTGTGTGTGAGAGAGAGAGAGACCATGTGTGCACATGGAGAATACAACAGTGAATAAGAACATTCTATTGTAGGGAGACAAATAACAAAAAAGGAAATAAGATGATTTCAGCAAGAAGTGATGTGAAGAAAATAAAATAGGCCCATGGGACAAAGAATGACTGGGGGAAGTTATACTCTAAAGGATGATCATGGAAGGCCTCTCTGAGAGAAATACTTGACAAGGAGCTAGTCCTGTCCTGCAAAAGTCCTCATCTAGGAATAAAACTGGCATGCTGGAGGAGCAGAAAGAACACCACTAAGCTTAAGTGGGATAGTGAGCCAGCAAGGAGGAACAGTGTTTCCTGACAAGTTGGAGAGAAAATCAGGAGATCAGGCGTGCCTTTTAAAGGGCCTTGTAAGCATGGTAATGTAGGGGAGGAAAAACTTTACCTTCTAGTTTCTGTGGCTATTCTAAGGATTAAGTTGGCATAGACAGATTAACAGGAGAAAAAATACAATTTTAATTACATACATACATGAGCTCCATGGAGTTATGGTATTCCAAAGGCTGCCGGGTAACTGAGGCTTATATACCATCCTGAGCCTAGAAAAGGGATGGAGAGATCTGGGGCTTCAGAGGCAGAATGCAATTCAAGGGAAGGTGAGAGGAGGAACTGGTTAGTAGACAAGGTTACCCTGCCATGCAGATAAGTGTCTCAGGTGAAAAAGTTGTCCCTGATGACAGCTCTTTTCCTGGTATAGTCGATCCCCTTTCTAGTGTATTGGGTTGGTCAAAAAGTGCGTTCGGATTTTTCCATAACATCTTAGGAAAAACCTGAACAAACTTTTCTTTTTTTTGAGAAAGGCCAGTGAACCTTTTTTTTTTTTTAACACAACTAACTAAATTTATTTATTTATTTTTGGCTGCATTGGGTCTTTGTTGCTGTGCACAGGCTTTCTCTAGTTGCGTCGAGCAGAGGCTACTCTTCGTTGCAGTACGCAGACCTCACATTACAGTGGCTTCTCTTGCTGCGGAGCATGGCCTCTAGGTGTGCGGGTTTTAGTAGTTGTGGCATTCGGGCTCAGTAGTTGTGGCTCACGGGTTCTAGAGCACAGCCTCAGTAGTTGTGGCACACGAGCTTAGTTGCTCCGTGGCATGTGGGATCTTCCCAGACCAGGGCTCAAACCCGTGTCCCCTGCATTGGCAGGCGGATTCTTAACAACTGCACCACCAGGGAAGTTCCCCGAAAGAACTTTTTGGCCAGCCCAGTATATTTCCCTTACAAAAGGGTAACTTCCACTCTGTTTTCAGAACTCCTGTGTCTAAAGTTTCTCAAAGTAATCCTTATACCAAAGAGACATATTTTGGGGTGGCATATTCTGCTATCCTTCTTTAAGGAGTTTAGGATGTTGATTTAATTAGAGAAACAAGTGATTAAGATGTTAAGCTAGAGAGAATGTGAGAATAGATTTTAAAAGGAGAGTAAGGGTCTCAGTTCAAGAAAGAGGAGATTGTGGCCTGGACTAGGATGGTATTAAAAGATAAACTGAGGCATATTAAACATTTTAAGAGGGTTTTTGGAGCAAAAAATGATTCGAATTGGGCAGGGCCAAGCCAGAAATCATTAGAAGCATTTCACCAACAGGAGCTGGGGAAAGACTTCTATAGAGAAAAGGCAGAAGCAAAACAAGGAAATTATTGATAGGCTATAGTTTAAAGCCTAGTTGGCTGTTGTGATTAGTTGTCCTTAGGTTTCAATTTTGCAACCTTGAAGTATTTACAGGCTTAGATTTTGTGGTCATAGGCTACCCTGGCATTAGTGCCACCTCAGTCTAATGGTCCCCTTGATTAATTACCTTAACAATGATAATAATGGAAATGCCAGCAATGCACAGATTTGGGATATATTTTGGACGTAGATTCAACAAAACTTGGTGATGGATTAGATGTGGTGTAAGAGAAAGAAATTAGAAATAACTTCTATGTTGCTGCTTTCAGCAGCTGTGTAGCAGTGCTTTTTAATGAGGTGAGGAATACTGGAGTGGAGTTTATAATATGACCATAGCTGAGAAGTAGGCAATTGGATATATGAGTCTTAAGCTCAGGGGAGAAGTCAGGGCTAAAGTCCTTTTTGTTCTAAACTGTCAGATTTGGTAAGATCACCTGGGCAGAGATTATAGCTAAATACCTGAGGTCCTGGTCCAGGAGAGGGTATGTCAGAAAATCCCAGAGGAAGTATTTTAAGAAAGAGGAGTGATACACAGTCACATGCTACTGGGAGAAAGAGTAAAATGAGGACAATAACAGGCATGGTGGTGTCCTCTGGTTACCTAGATGAGTGCTGTTTCAGTAAGTGGCTGAGACAAAAGCACAGTTGAAGTGAGTTGAAGACAGAATGGGAGAATATAAAGCAGAGACTGTGTAGGCCATTCTTTTAAGACATTTTAACTGGGGAGCAGAGAAGCAGCAACTGGAGGGGAACATTAGATGGACAATATTAAAGCATATTTATTTGCTGATGGGAATGATTCAATGGTGATGGAGAAGTTGATAATGTCCCATGGAGGTGATAATTGCTGGACTCAAGTCCTAGAAAATGTGAAAGGGGATGTAATCCTGAATACCAATGGAGAAACTAGCCTTCAGAGAAGGGCGTTTTCATCCTTTCTGATAGGCACATAGGTAGAAAGTATGGGTAGATGCTCAGATACAGATTTGATGATGGGAAGATAAAAGAGTTCTCATCTGATTACTTCTGAGATAGTAATTGGTATTAGAAGTCTGTTACATTGCTCTGAATTTCAGTTGCCGTGGACTACTCACACATAAATTTATAATTTACAAATTTCCTTGCACTTTCCTTTGTTTAGGATTGGACTGAAGCATACCAGAAATGGTATGAGTCTATTTCCATTAAGCTTTGTATGATTCCTCACAAATGGAATTTGTCTGTTTTTCTCGTGTTCTCAGACATATTTATTCATACCTGGCATGTTATATAATTGGGCTTATTCTGCCTTAAATTGTAATTAACTTTGCCTGTCTTTTCCAGAATTAAATTATGAATTCCCTCAGGGAGGAACAACGCTTTTCTTTCTTCCCTCTCCCTCCCCCTCCTCCCCTCTCTCCCTTCCATCTTTCCTTCTTTTTAAGTTTTACATGGTATTGCTTCCACCTCTAATCTTTACACGTCTGAATTTCCACATGCCTCTGGAAGCTTCTGGAAGCCAGGGGACTTCATCTTTTTTTTTTTCAATTATTGATATCATCTACCCTAAATGAATGTAAATGTAACCAAGCTAAGGTTTATTGAAGAGTGCTATAAAGGTGAAGTAATGGTCTGTATTATAGTTTAAACTATCTTGGAGCATATTATTCACTGAAAAATAAAAAGGTTTAAAAAAATAAAGACTCCAATGAAAATAAGTTTTTAAAACTTCTTTAAAAAAAACTATTTTGACAGTATTTGGAAGACTGGCTTGGCTGTAGGAGTAGCACAAGCTACAATAGGCCACGAAAAGAAATTATAGACTTTTGTTACTGGATATCTTAGAAAACAGGAAGAACCTTTGTTTTAGGAAAAACCAGTTTTCCTCCCGTCTCTCTCACTCTCACACTCCTACCACACTCCGACATTTCTGACATCAGAGGTGGCGGGGTTTCCCTCATCAGCCAGTTCTGAGACACCAGCTGGGTGAACTGCAACTTAATTCTGACACTGTCTACCTGAAGATAGCATCAAATCCTACAAATTAAAGGCTCAGTCGCACAAGCTTGCCCCCCTCACCCCGCTTCAGGCGCCAGTTGCGAGTCCAGGTTACTTGTGCTTCTGACCAATCAGCTATAAATCGAGATTCCACCCACCCACTCCTTGGGTTTGATTGATTTGCTGAAGCAGCTCTCAGGACTCAAGAAAACAGTTTACTTGCTATCTATCAGGTTATTATAAAATGATATGATAAAGGATGGACGTCCAGGTGGAAGAAATGCATAGAGCAAGGCATGTGGGAGGGGGCGTGGTCCTTCCTTGCCCTCCTCTGGGTGTGACATTCTCCCAGCACGTCCCTGTGCTCACCATCCTGGAAGCTCTGCGAACCCCATATTGTCGGGATTTTTATGGTGACTTCAGGTAGGCATGGTCAGTTATTAACTCCATTTCCAGCCCCTCTCTCCCCCCTGGAAAATGGAGAGTGGGCCTGAAAATTCTAAGCTTCTCATCATTTCTTGGTCTTTCTGGTGATCAGTCCCATCTAGAAGCCCACCAAGAGTCACTTCCCTAGAACAAAAGACATTCCTATCACCTAGGAAATTCCAAGAGATTTTGGAGCTCAGCTTCAGGAACCAGAGTCAAAGATAAAATATGAGGACAAGAGATGCTCCCAGTGCTCTTATCAATTAGGAAACTGCAAGGGTTTCGGGAGCTCTGTGCCAGGAACTGGGAGCAGAGACCTATATTTATATATTCTTTTCTATTATTTCGTACTCCTGTTTCTAGATTTAAATAGGAGTATTAAACCATGTAAATTAATGAGTTTCTTACTTTTAAGCCCATTATTCTGTAATTCTTATCATCAAAAAGTTACTTACATTTGAGAAGTCTTGAATACAAATACCACCTTAAATTTGGGTAAGGTTTTAAAACATGCACTGTTTTCATATGTATTAATGCATTTGGCTTCTGTGTAGTTCTTATTAGTGCTACACCAGCCACTTACTAAAGAAAGGTAGACGAAACCTGTTCCTTACCCTCAAGAAGATTACAGTCTGATGGATGATAACTAACAGTGTAAGTAATCGTACTAAAGTGTTACCAGTGCCATAGTACTAGATGTGGGGTTAGTGGAGAGACAAAGGAGGGGGAGGTAAGTTCTATTGGGAGAGTCTGAAAGGCTTTTCGTACATGGTATAATACTTGAGGGAAAGCTTGCAGAAGGAGTTGGTATCCACAAGGCAGATGGAGCCAGGAAGGAAGCCCATTCCAGGAAACAGGAACAGCATGAACTAAGTCACAGAGACATGCAACAACCTGGCATGTCTGGGGAGCTGTATGCAATTTGTTGTAGCTGGAACATAGGAGATGGAGCAGTAAGGTGGGAAAGCTAGGTAGTTGTTATAATATAGAAAGCTTTGTATGCCATACTAAAAAGTATGGATTTTATCCAGTGGAACAGTTGATGATGGGTTTTAAACAGAAGTGGTGCTCAGTAAAATTAGCATTTTAGAAAAATCATCCTGGTAGCAGTATAGAAGAAGAATTAGAGAAGAGACAAGAGATAGGAAAACAAATCAGGAGACTATTGCAGCAGTAACACTAACTGTGGAGTAGTGGCATCAGATGCCAGAGCACCTGATTGACTTGATGAGTGACTCTGTGTGAAGCAAGAGGAAGCAGTCCAAGGTGATGCCCATCTGTCTGGCTGGGGCAGCTGGGGGGCTGGTGATATCTTTCCCTGAGGAAGTGAACAGCAGGGGAAAGGTTAATTTGGTTTTGAACTTACCAATCAGAAGAGTCTTATTGCGTTGGCCAAAAGTTCGCGGTTTTCCATAAGATCGTGTGGAAAACCCCGAACGAACTTTTTGGCCAACCCAATATATTGAAGAATCATCAGCATAAAAGGCAGATGAAGCAGTGAAAACAAACATTACTGCCCAGGATAGCCATGTGTTGTGAGGGAAGAAGAGGGCCCAGTGTGTCTAGCAAACAACACTCATAGGCAGTGGCAGGATCACCAACAGAAAAATGGTTTCCCAGAAACAGGAGAGTTATTGACAAGGTCAGCTATCTTAGAGGCCTCAATGAATCCGCTAAATTAGATCATTTGAAGTCCACGATGACTTTAACTTCAGTTTTAGTGTTCTGATGGATAAAAGCTTTGTTGTACTGCTTGAAAGTGAATGGTTGAGGTATATGGATAGCAGTTATGTGCTATTTTTCAAGAAATTTAACTTTCAATGAAGCATAAGGAAATTATGGAATCACAGTGAGAATTTGTTTTCTATTTTTATACTAAAGTAGAAAGGTTTATGCTTATAGCCTTTAGGCAAACAGCCAGTAGAGAATTTGGAAGTAGAATTGGGAAGAGTTTTAAGGATATCCCCAAGGGGGACAGATGGAGGGATTAATCTTGAATGGAAGGGTACCTCTTTCTCTGACATTAGGAGAAACAGAAAGGTAGGTGCAAGAGGTATGTTCTTGGAAGTGAGGATTTCGGGGGGTCCAGCACCAAATTTTCTCTCTGGAGTAAGGAAATACACTAAGAGAGAAAGGAGGTAAAGGTTTGTTATTGCAAGATGCATCGAGGTAAATTGGCTTTCCCTAAGGCATATTACTGCTGGATAAGTGGTTTGAACCAGGACTAGATCTTAATTTTGAGCTTCTCACAGAGGAATATATCAGTAATCTTTGAACCACCAGCCCTTGGTATATGTATCAAGGGTTCAAAAAATCTTGATTAAATATTACAAAGTAAAACTTTGTTATGACTGATCCCAATTAGAATTCTAGTTTAGTTAATACAGCATTGGTGAACTGATTTGGGGGAGATTTTCTAGCACGTTACCTCACTGTAAAAATTTCTCTTTAATAGTAACAGTGTTTCTTTCTAATCCCTCACTTCACTGTCCCAACTTGCAAGGAAATTATCTGGGGCCTAGAGATCATGTTGTATTTCTCTTTATGACACCATAGCCAACTAATTTCTTAGGTTTTACTAACCTAGATATCACAGAAATGTAAGCTGCTTTTAGAACTTACGTTATGAGATGTTAAGAGACCTGCTTCAGATAACTTGAATCTCACTCTGGCTCAAGTTTTCTGTTTAACTTGTTTTGTAATATTGGGATTTTAATTTTTACAACACACATATAACTTGCAACAAAACATTTCCTACATACTGTCTAGGTTTTTGAACTGTCTTCAAATTAAAGTATTATCTGCGTTGTTGTTCAAATTTAGTTCAAAAAATAGACAGTTGTCTGGAGGACGTGGGACAAATTTGTTAACATACACATACAGACAGTATTAATATCTTTTCCGTTATCATTTAAAACCATTTGAAGTGTCTTCACAAGTTGAACCTTTAAAAACAGTTCTTCAGGTGAATATAGCATATAAAGTCAGCTGAAATGATTAGACTTGTAAGTGTATATGGAAATCAGTGTTATATATCTCCCAGTGGTTTTACAATTTAGTCACTAAAAGGTAAACTATTGATGGCCTGTTTAGTTTTGTGCATTCAATTTTAGGTTAGAGCAATGACTTTTTTAACATGAAAATTAACCCCCTCCTAGAGAATTAGTATTTGCATATTTTACACAAAACTATTTATATCCAGAAAGAGTAGGCAAAACAGTTTTGTGATTAACTTGGCAGTTCTAGGTGTTTTTTTTTTCTTTTTCTCTATTATGAATTTCCTTAAATTTTTATGCTTTTCTTTTTACACAGTATGGAGGTATTAAACTGACTTTGGCAGACTGTGGTTTTTGCATGAAGCAAGCAGAAAAGTGTGTTGTAAAAAGAGGATAGATTGTTGTAGGGTAGACTATCTTAGCCAACCTTTCTGTTGTTGTAAAATTATTAAGCAATTCTTTTCCACAGCATATATTTCAAAAATAGATATTGCTTCACTGTATTTAATGGTTGTTATTATTTTTCTTCCTTTAAATGAAGTAGTGAATATGTGTAAGCTAGCTTTGAAAATACTTGGAGTTCTAATTTCAAATCACTATAATAATTAACAGTTATCCCAGCCTTAGAAACGGACTCATCTGCTCTGTTAGGTTGCCACTTACCACTTCATGGACATTCAAATAGTCTCTAAGAAATGTGTCCTTGGGCTTCCCTGGTGGCGCAGTGGTTGAGAGTCCGCCTGCCGATGCAGGGGACACGGGTTCGTGCCCCGGTCCAGGAAGATCCCACATGCTGCAGAGCGGCTGGGCCCATGAGCCATGGCTGCTGAGCCTGCGTGTCAGGAGCCTGTGCTCCGCAACGGGAGAGGCCACAACAGTGAAAGGCCCGCATAGCACCAAAAAAAAAAAAAAAGAAAGAAAAGAAAAGAAATGCGTCCAGAAAGAGCAAATTATAAAAATGCTTAGGAAAAACATGTAATTGTAGATTATAGTTGAGGTTTTTTAACAGCATTTTACTTAAAAAGAGTGGCAAGTCTTTCTGTTTGAGTGGAGGCATTTAAGTATCCTCTTCTAGCTTTCTTGGTATCCATTTTTGTTTTAGCACAAGTAAATTAAGGCAGATTGTGTGTGTGTGTGTGTGTGTGTGTGTGTGTGTGTGTGTGTGTGTGTGTGTGGTGTCCAGCATACACCTGTTCTTTTGCACCAGATTTCAAAATGCTTTGTTTGACACGTAGGATAAAAATTTTTAAGAACACAGAAGTAAAACTGAAAAATGATTCTAAAAAGAGAAGTGGATTAAATAGTTAAGTGATAAATATGTCATTTTGTATATAGTACTTCCATTTAAAAGCATAGCATTCTGAAAAATTTACTGCATCTTCTTACTGCATTACATATTTTTAATTACCCTTACTTGTAGTGATGTTAATGATAACTAATATTTATATGGCACTTGATTTGTATAGCACTTCAGGTTCCCTTTACCAACGTACTTTGTTTAATCTATTTCATATTTAATATGTTATTTAGTGCTTTATGGTTAGCCTATGTGAATAGCTCTTTATAATACCAGTTCATTGTTACTGCTCTTCAGGTACACTTCCTTTGACGCATACGTACTATTTTTGTTATCTCCATTTAAAGATGGAAAATGAAGTTCAATGATGTTAAGTGATAGCATTGTTACTTTAGCTGTTGTATCAATATAGTCAACTTTAATTTTGGTCAATGTTTAATAATGGCTCCTTACAGAATTTTTCTAGCTGGATAATTTTTCTTAGCATTGATGTAGTATTTGACCCCATCTAACTACTTTGAAAAATATTTTTATTTTTTATAAGATGATACCACAACAGTTTAGGAACCTTAGAACTATATTATCATCTGGTCTTAATTGACTTTTTCACCAAATTATCTTTCCTTCAAGAGAAAAACTTAATCTAAGATATACCATTTACTATCACTGTTTGAAAGAAGGGAAGCATTTACAAACATTATGTAAATAATGAGTCAGATAAAGGGCATGTAACCACAACCCAGTACTACTGTATACAGAACACCAAAAGGGAATTTTTAAATACTAATACAGTAGAAGTCCTCTGTGTAGTTTTGGTTATTGCAAAAAAAAAGAGAGGGGCTTCCCTGGTGGCGCAGTGGTTGAGAGTCCGCCTGCCGATGCAGGGGACATGGGTTCGTGCCCCGGTCCGGGAGGATCCCACATGCCGCGGAGTGGCTGGGCCCGTGAGCCATGGCCGCTGAGCCTGCGCGTCCGGAGCCTGTGCTCCACAGCGGGAGAGGCCGCAACAGTGAGAGGCCCGCATACCGCAAAAAAAAAAAGAAAGGAGCTATTTTCATCTATTGATATTTACATACCATAAACTATCATTTAACAGTTTGTTAATTCACAGATTACTTTTGAAACTATTTCAAATTTTTTCAAAATTAGATCATATTTTATCGTGCTTTTTGAAAGTGATAAAAATAATAAGATAAATGAATGATTTGTTAATAATGAGTGACTAGATCACTGCTGAAATTGTTTGAGCTACAAAATGAATTTACTAGACATTTAAAACTTTTTTTGTGACATGTATTTTTCTACAGTAGCTGTAGTTATAATGTTGCACTTGTTATTCTTTTCATTTCTGTGAAACTATTGTACTCAGACAACTAGTAGGATTTTTGTGTTGTAGAACATTGTATTTACTTACAGAAATTTTGCTTGTTCATTATTTTAGTTGTTCTTTGACATTGTCTTAAGAATGAGATTTTTTGATGCAGTGGAAACTATTTCACTTGGCAAGTTAGGCTGCAGCTGTGTTATCTATGTCACCATGATGTATATAAACATGAATATTACAGGTGTTTTCTGTGCAGTCTGAAAAGGAAGTACCTGCTATTTCAAAAATGCTAAAGAAATGTGGGTGTGAAACATTTTAACCCTTTCTTAATTGAAAGCAGTCAAGGAGTCACTTTTATTTTTCACATTTTGTTTGGCATAACTTTTAAGACCACTCTGAGTTACTAATAAAGTCAATTCCATGCTAAGCAAACTTGTTTTCAAAGTAAGGCAGATCGACTTTCATATAGGTACGCTTTCACTACCACTGTATTCCTTCTTTGATAAAAACTATTCTGTAAAATCTTTAAAGTTTTGTAAACTCTTAAAAACTAAGCATATAAATCATTGCCACTCCTTTTGACAAGTGTCCTGGTTTGCATCGTAAGCAACTATTTCTCATCCAGTTTTTGCATCAGTAACCCAGGAAATTACGCTTTCGTTTCTGATTTGCCTTTCCTATTACAGGTTAACAAAAATCTCTCGTTTACTTCAGTATCGGCCTCCTCACAACAGTCGAAGTCAAAACAATCAAACGTGCTGGACGCTCATCAGATTCTGCGTCAGTTTGGTTTCACTCAAACTGGTGAGCCCCTTTCTTACTTTGACTGTTCTTTCAATGTTCAGATTCTGTTTTTTAATGGATATCATTTATTTCACTTCAGAAATCTGGCTCATAGCGTTGTAATGGTCAGTTTTCACACCTGATGAATTATATTCCAGCATTTTTTCTTTCTAAATTATTTCAAAAGCAAATTTGAATTTGGTAATTTTAATAGTAGACACTCCCAACCTCTATTCTATTGAGCAGATAATAATTTAAAGGTAGCAAAACATGTGAGTTTTAAACATGTATAATATAAAATCTGATTCAGTTTCCCTTGGGTAAAGGAACCATAGTTTATGGATAATCACATTTTGTAATTCATTTCAAGGAAAGCCTACATAAAATGCATTTTGGCAGAAACAGAATACATCCTGCCAGTACTATCGTGTTTCTTTAAAATTAGAAAATTAAGAAAATATGCAAAGAAGCTAGTTATTAAAATGTATATCAATCACAGAGTTGAACCATACAACTGCAAATTTTTAGGCTAATGTTTTAAATTAATTTGAATAAGGTTTTCAGAGGATATCAAAGAAAAAGCATCTAGGTGAGAAATGTGTATTTTTGGTATTGAAAGATGACTATTTCTATTCATTAGCTTTAGGTTTTTTATGGTATTTTTTCTGCTATTGAAGTCTTTTAGAAAGATGAGGCAGCTGAGAATAGCAAAACAGTTGTCTTTGACAGAGAGTTATAAGAAGAAGAAGAAACTTGAGCTTGAAAAGATCAACATACTTTATTTAGAAATTTAGGAACAATATTACTTTTCTACTTTGAAGGTATTTGGAGTTTACACGTGCAAGTTATTTTAATATTGCTACATTTTAATATCACTGAGTTACGTATTACAGTGGGAAAATACTTGGCGCAGGAACTCTTATGTTCAGTCTGGCTGTGCCTTTTATTATCCTTATTATCTGCAAATGTTAGAATCTTCATTTTAAAACTAGAAATGATGTTTGCATTATATATTGTTGAAGTTCAAATCACGAAGCACATATGAAAGCACTCTATAAGCATAAGATACTATATGAGTGTAACATACTTATCTCGTAAACAGGATGAGTGTGTACATTAGCTTTGAAAATACTTTGAGTTCTAATTTTAAATCACTATAATAATTAACAATTATCCCAAACCTTAGAAATTTTAAATTTCTAGTGTTTCAGATACCGCTAGAAGTTAGAGGAATAGCTTTGTTCTTGTGTACAGTGGGGGGCCCACCGTGGCTGCTCCTGTAGACACATTCCCTGCACCCTAACTCGATACTTGGTTTGCCTTCAGACCGCGTCATTTTAATGACTAGGAGGGAGGGAACCTGTCTCCACCACTTGATCCCTATCTTTCTGCTGAGGTCTAAAATTCTTCCAGGAACAAATCTTTCCTTCCACATTTCAGGATTAAGGGGATAGAACATAAATGTCTGATTGAGTTAGCAGATTGATTAAAGTTCATTCAAGTAGTGTCTTAAGTTTATCAACCAACAAGGTGTAGATAATAGATATAAAATTCTTTTTCTGTAAACGGAAAGAGCAGAGAGGATAGATAGGAAGGCCTTTGAAATGGAAGAGCGATTGCCACCATGACAGATAAAGACTAAAGATAAAGAATAAAAGGAAAGCCCGATATGATAAAGGCAAGCCTTGCAAACTTCACAATTATACGTAAGATTGGCTCTATTTACCTTCAGCTTTCCGTGGCCATATAGGCCTTGAGTGGGCCTTTTAAATCATGCATGTCCCTTGCATGCAAGGGCATTACCATTAAGCCATGTAATACATGGTAAGAATGCTTTGCTTGATTTTTAGTTATTAATATGCCTGACCTCATTTTAAGGCATATCCTTCCTATAAAATTTATTGAGATATTTCTGTATAGAAGAGTTATAAAAGCAGACTATGTAGTCCTTTGCAAAATGGCCAAATCCATCTTATTCATTAAGAAGCCAATCTTTGTGGAAAAAAATCCTGCCCTAGGAAACAGGTGAACTAGTTTCTACACCTGACTTCACTTCTGAATGACTATAGAATCTTTAGTAATTTCTTCAGGCCTCAGTTTTCTCATCCCTGTAGGTAAATGAGGGCTCTGGATTTGGTGAGTTTCTGTCTTAAAAATTCTGTGAGTCTATTCAATATTCAAACCAATTTTAAAAGGGGATAAATAGTTAAGTGTTCTTGACTGTATAAATAATCTATTAGAATCTGAAATGAAGGACTATGGAAACAATGTAGATAGGATGTTTAAAAATAAAAATCTTACTGAAAAGCTATCAGCTTTTGGCTTTGTACGGTGTAAAGAAAGACTATTTACACAGAACTAGTCAATATGGGCCCACTGGCCTTCATGCAAGAGGCTTAAGAGGAAGGGTTGATTTGATATATATTATATATAAGTGAGTTTATATGCTGGAAGACAAGACCCAGAAGTGCATTTACGGTCTGCTGTGACTTCTATTGACCTTATTCAAGGTGAGTTCTGGGTAATGGAAACTGCTAGAAAAGTAAGACTTTTTTCCTTGGTTTATATTCTTCAGAGTTTCTAGAATACTATCTTTATTCATTCTAAAATCATTTTAAGTGGCTACTTTGTTTAAGTCCCTTTCTTAAGGATATGGACTAAATATGGCAGTCTCTGCCCTCAAGGAACTTTGGTTGGGAAGACAAATGAGCACGCAACAAATTATGTCAGAGTGTGATAAATTCTAAAATCACAGTATAAACAAAGTGTCACTGAAATATAGAGGGATAAAGCAGCTGAGCGATTTCTCGTACTTTACATGTCCACGCAGAACTCTTGCCCCCAAACTGTTCCTCCACTTCCCCTGCCCCACACCAGGTCTTCCCACCCAGCACTCCGGCACATGTACCCAGTCATTTAGGTTGACCCAGAAGCCATTCGGGATCCCTCTTCTCCCTCCACTTCCCTGCTTTTACTCCTGTCCCTTAGCTTATTCTCCCCACAGCAGACAATGTGATTCTCTGAAATATAAATTAGATCCTGTTACTTCCCTGCTTAAAACTCTTAAAAGGGTTTCTGTGGTGGTCAGAATGAGTTCCAGAGTCCTTATAATACCTTCCAAGGTCTCGCCTCTGTCTTTGTCATCGGCCTCATCAGCAGATGGGGCTGCAGGAGGGCACGCTGAGCCGAGAGGCAGGCAACTAAACAAACAACTGGAAGCGAGCTTGACTTGGCCAGGTAGTGGTTTGAATCTTAGGTTAGCTGGAGGAAATGGTGAGATGGAAGTGTTTAGGAAGAACTGAGTTGCAAAGTAGATTGGGGTCAAACTGTGCCCTACTGAGGAATTCACATTTTATTCTCTAGATAAAATAGAGCTATCCAAAGGTATGAGGATGAAAGGGAAATGATAAAATATGTTTCTAAAAAATACAGCTCAGGCTTCCCTGGTGGTGCAGTGGTTGAGAGTCCGCCTGCCGATGCAAGGGACGCGGGTTCGTGCCCCGGTCCGGGAAGATCACACGTGCCACAGAGCGGCTGGGCCCGTGAGCCATGGCCGCTGAGCCTGCGCCTCCGGGGCCTGTGCTCCACAATGAGAGAGGCCGCAACAGTGAGAGGCCCCCGTACCGCAAAAAATAAATAAATAAATAAATAAAATAAAATAAAATAAAAAATACAGCTCGTGTCTTAGTGAGGGATGGGTTAGAGAGGAAAAAAGCTGGATACAACTCTTATGAGATACTTATTTTAGGAACTGTTCATTAGGCTTTTGCTCTAGGTTCTTAATGAACAAAATAATAAATCAGCTAATTTTATTAAAATTAAAACCATAAATCTTTTCTGAGTAATTTGTATAAGAAAGAAAGTTATAAAATTATATTTGTCAATTATACCTTTATAAAGCTGGAAAAAAAGGACATTTTAATTTTAACATTTTAGATTAAATTGTAGGTTATAGTTCATAAATGTCTCACCATATGGTGAACATGTTGTACTGCATCTCAAAACTGTTTCCAAACTTCCTTAGTATAATGAAGAAAATCTATAAAACAACAACAGTAACTTCTATTTGTATCAAAATTTATTTATATACATCTTCATTTGATCCTCAACAAAACCCTCTGAGAAGTAGGGTAAACATTAAAATCATAGAGTGTAAACTCTTGAGAGCTGCTAGGACCTTAAGTCTTTGACTGTCAATCCCTTTACCGTGAAACTGAGAAGCAGAAGGGCTGATGTGTCAGAGTTCACATAGCTAGTGGCATTGGTATCTAGAGCAAGATCTCATCGCGCCTAGCTCAGTACTTACCCTCACCATCCCACGCTGCCTCTGCCTTTGGCTGGAGGAGGGCACTAGTTCAGAAGTGAAGTGGACCCTCAGTGAGGCTATGCCTAGAGCCACTCCTTCATTCCTGGCCCATTGTCCTCCCACTCTGCCCAGAGGTCCCTCTGGCCATGGGCATGTACTTTTCTTACTAGCATTGGAGGTGTGTGATATATTGCAAAGTAATAACCTGGACAGTACTATTTGGAATAGGTGTAGTTGTTAAAACTGAGGTGTCACGAAGGTATTTTCTAAGAATTAATGAAGTTATCTTTTTATCTGACCTTTAAATATAATTCTGTGTTCACCAGTTATTAGATTACTTAAAGCCTAGTTCCAGTGAAATTGTGGTATTTAGTTGCCAGTCAAATCAAGGGATTGTCTGCAGAGAAATTTTGTTCTGAGATAGTTGGTCTGAATCCCAGATCCCATTCAACTATCTTGAGAGTCCTTATTATATCAATAGTAGTAAATTTTAACATGTGGATTATTCAGTAATAAAATCAATCACAGTTATGAGGGTGGAAGTTCGAGGAAGTGCTTATCATCTTTGTATGACTATATTTGAAGGACAGCATCATTCATTTTTGTGTACTTAGTATATCTTTGCATTGCACTAAATTTAATTCATATTAATAGGTAAGTAGAGGCGTGCAAAATAAAATGATTCATTTTTATTAATATGACTATTAATGTAATCTTTATATCCTCTTTTTAAATATTTTTATTTATTTGTTTTTGGCTGCGTTGGGTCTTTGTTGCTGCGCACGGGTTTTCTCTAGTTACGGCGAGCAGGGGCTACTCTTCATTGTGGTGTGCGGGCTTCTCATTGAGGTGGCTTCTGTTGTGGCGGAGCTCGGGCTCTAGGCGCGCAGGCTCAGTAGTTGTGGTACGTGGGCTCAGTAGTTGTGACGCGCGGGCTCTAGAGTGCAGGCTCAGTAGTTGTGGCACACAGACTTAGTTGCTCCGCGGCATGTGGGATCTTCCTGGACAAAACCGTGTCCCCTGCATTGGCAGGCGGATTCTTAACCACTGAGCCACCAGGGAAGTCCTATATCCTCTTTTTAAATTGTAGACTTGGAGTTTGATAGGGTGGTAGATTGTGACTTGGTTTTTAAAAGTGATCAATAGCTTCCGTCTTCTCCATATTTTGTTTGCACTCTCCATTAGATCATGTAAACATATACTAATGTTTTTTCCATATCCTAAACAGTCAAGATATTTGACTTAAACAAAATCATAAAATAATTCAGATGACTTCAGTATTGGTTGAGAGGTCTGTCAAGTTAACTTTTGTACTTCTACATGTTGGATAATATTTGAAAAACTGTATCTTTCCGTTTCTTCTGTGTGTCTTTGCCAAGTATACACTTATTCCCTTGACCAGTTCTTAAAATTAAGAGCTATTTTTCCAGTCAAATTTTAGTTTTATTGTTTTCACAATGTTAGTATTTCTTAAGGTTTCAACTTTTTATGGAGAAGTGTAAAACTTTTTAAATAATGTAACTGAAATCTATTATTTATGTGTCATAATTTCACCAGAGATTCTGTGATATCCTTATATAAACCCATTGTAGAAGGTAGATTACATGTAAGCTGGAAAAATGATGGTTCTTATATTTCAAAGGGAGAAAAAGAAAACATTTAGGCAAAAATTAGGTTAGAATGACTCAAACACAGGTGATGGTAAAAGGGGGTTTCCGTTTTAAGGAAGGCAAAATGAGTTCAAAGACTTCCTCATACTATCAGAATTGGCAGAGTTTTCTGTTAGTATTACTTAATGAACTTTAAACTATTAATTGAAAACGAATGTTTCATTGAATTCTGATTTCAAACCTCCAGAATTACGAGACTTCAGTTCAGGTGTGGGATGAAAGGAATTAATTCACTACCAAAGATAATCTACAGAATTAACTGATTGTCTGTAGACACATGTCCTTAAATGTGCTTAATGATGCTAACCAGCCACTCTTCTGAATTCAGCACTTGTGTGTTTTGGTGAAAAAAGTACTAAACCTGGGGTCAGAAGGCCAGAAGTGTTGGGGCTGAGCTCTAATTCTGCCACTTTCCAGCTGTTATCTTGGGTAGTTTTTCTCTGCCAGTACAGTGTCTCTACTTTCTACTTCAGATGAATTTTCTACTTCATAGAATTGTGAGGATGAGATACTTTGAAATCCATAAATACTGTGAGAATAAACAACATGAAATTTTGGGGAGATTCTTTTTATATTATTATTTTTTTAACTTTGAAATCATGCAGTTTGCATTGTGGCCAAAGGAATGGAGGAAATCTTATTTTAAGACATGATTTAATAAATGTGAGAAGTGATGATGACAGAAAAAAGAACATGTCAGAGAGGCAAACATGGATTCTCAAAAGAGAATTTTGAGAAGCATGCCAAAAAAGACATTAAGATGAGGTAATTAGAAGACAGGTTTTCAAACAAATATCTCAAATATAAATAATCCACCAGAACCCACTTAACTTTTGAAACTTTGGCTTTCCACGTAAGTACTAACCAACACAAAACCCCTGGAGGTGGGAATGTTTTAATATTTGGATTTTTCTGGACACTGAGAAAAAGACCTTGATCACATGGCTTTCTTTCTTTAACACATCACTAATTTATATTCCCTTTCACAAAGAAGAGAGTTTATTTGTTAGATTTTTTTTTTTTTTTTTTTTTTTCGAGGCCTCTCACTGTTGTGGCCTCTCCTATTGCGGAGCAATGGCTCCGGACGCGCAGGCTCAGCGGCCATGGCCCACGGGCGCAGCCACTCCGCGGCATGTGGGATCTTCCCGGACCGGGGCACGAACCTGTGTCCCCTGCATCGGCAGGCAGACTCTCAACCACTGCGCCACCAGGGAAGCCCTTGTTAGATATTTTTTGTTATCAGTCTCTAAAATAGTTGTTTGATTGGTACATTAAAGATATAAGGTGCTATTTTAGTAACCAATATCAGGATTTTACTAAGTAATTCTCCAGTGATCTGAGTTAATCTACTTGTTGAAGGTTGAAACTTATCCTTACTTGTAATAAAAGTGCCTATATTTCCTGAATAATAAATGTCACTTGAATTACTGAAGTGTTTCTAACCATGTCGATAACTTAAAGTATATTCTACATATTTATCGTTTCCTAATTTAAACATCATTTTTATCAACTCTAGTAAATGTTAATATACTTAATGAATGATCTTCATGCACAAGGGTATGCACTTGGTCCCCATTGAGATAAGAAATTTCTTATCATGGTCCTCATTGAGATAGGAAATTTCTCCTAACACCCTCTGAGGGGAGAATATAAATGCAAGCGTTTCTCCTCATATGAATCTGATGATTTGAATAAACTTAAATTTGTGCACTATTTCCCAGCCATTTATTTTGTAAGAAGCTATTTTATAGAATATTTATATGGTGTATATGGTTCTAACCTTACAATTTTATACCTTTTCCCTCTATCTGTTAACAGTAAAAAAACTTACTTTAAGTTTTTCTTCTTTTTCAGTCACGTTTCTCTGTGTGTGTGTGTGTTTGTGTGTGTTTTGTTTAAGAACCTACTAAATTTAGTTGTCAAATTATACTGTGACATTTGCCCAGTGTATTAATTTTTAAAGTAAAATAATTAACAGTGAAAAATAACAAGAAAGCAACTGAAAACCATAAACTATGAGAAATTAAAATGTCTTACTGATTTAATGAATATGAAAAATACATAATTTCTTTCTAACATAGCCAGAGTACATGCCAGATCACTGAATTTATATTTTACAGGTATTCTGATGTTTACCTTTTCCAAAGCTTTCCAGTTGATGTAATAACAACTTCTTAATTTGTCTTTTTTATATTTTAAAGATTTATAGAAGTTATTTGCATATGGCATCTTTTTTAAAAGATCAAATATGAAATTTCTGAGAGTTTAGGCAAAGTTAAACAGAGCTATTGTAGTATATGTGGCTCTGAAATATGAAATCTAATCTCAGAAAAGATTTTCAGCCTCAAACTTGTGTAGCAAGGTATATAAGCTAACCACTTTTTGTCATGTATGTGACAGAAATGTAATCATTGCCATGAGTGAGGTTGAGTTTCCTGAAAGGAGTTTCTGTATTTTACTCTTGATGTTAACATTACTGTTTTTCAGGTGGAAACTATGGACTCCTTCTCCTTTCCTTTTTCTAACTAGTCAGTCTCGGAGCCCTCTCATTCCTTTCTTCTAAGTCTTTCTTAGTTCACCAATCGTCCATTTGATCTTTATGGTTTCTTTCTTGTCCTGTTTGTTCCTTTTTCCTAGTATCAAAGTTCTGTGGATGTCATTATATCTTCCTAGATCTCTAAGTTCTCTTCTCTGAATTGATATTTCCTCTATGTTCAGTTTTTTCATCTGTTAATGTATCCTGTGTTTTTCTTTTATGCCAATGATTTTTCCTTTATATCTGACGATCCTTGGTATCTGGTTTTCTTTAAATGAATCACTGGATACAAATACGGTGTCCCTCCCTCTTCTGTTGTGTAAATAACTCTATAATCTAACTGTTTTGTCACCTGAGCAGAAAGTCTATTGAGAACTTTGTATATATGGCTAAAACATATTAACTGGCAGGCTTATATTTAGGGTAGTAAACAGGTAAGATACATGAGCCCACCTGTCAGGCTGTCAGAAAGAGAATAAGCAGGACAGCAGTATCCACTCTAGAAGTCTTCACTCTGTCCAGATGGTTTGTTCAATATTATTTTTAGAGACAATGCCATTGACTTTTTTTTTTTTTGCTTGTGGTTAATGCTCAGCAGCATCCATTTTATGTGGGATCTGCAGCCTATTTGGCCCAAGTGTTTTACATATGAACCTTCCATTATTTCTCCTGGATTATGTTTTGTTTTGCTCCCTACCAAATATGCTGATTCTGTGTTCACAGCTCCTCTGAGTTTCATTGTTAGATTCTGTATCTACAGCAGCCCACCGTAATGTTTTCAGACAGATGTTTCTAATCACTTTTCATCTTCCGTAAATTTGTTGAAATTTCTAATCTGTTCTTTCAGGCTCACCAGTGACCTATACACATTGCTGATTCCAATGATCAGTTCTTTGTCCTTATCTTGCTTGACCTATCAGCAGCATTTGACACATTCGATGGCTTCTTAATACATTGGTTTCTGGGCCACCACGTTCTTGGTTTTTTCTCTTATCTCATTAGCTACTGCTCTTCATTCTCCTTTGCTGATTCTTCCTCTTTTCTTCCATGTCTTTTTAGACTATTCCACTGCAATCTGATCCTCTTTTATTCCCTGTACTTCACTTCCTTGATGAACTCATGACTTTAAGTAAAGCCCACACACCAGTGATTTTCAAATGTCTATCTTCAGCCCAGACCTCTTTCCTGAATTCTAGACCAGCTCAGTCCAATATGGGAACCTTCAGCCTCATGTGGCAGTTGAATACTTGAAATGTGTCTTGTGTGACTGAGGAACTAAATTTTTAATTTTTCTTCATTTTAATTTAAATTTAAATAGCCACATGTGGTCAGTAGCTATCATATTGGACAGTACAGATCTACAAAACCTACTTTGATGTAAATCTTCATTATCTGACACCAGACAAATCAGGTGTTACAATATAAAGAATGGATTACCCATTTTTTAAATTAAATACAAATAATGCTTTTAATATTAAAACTTTCCTGAAAGTATTATCCTGAAGATTTCATGATATTTCATCATCGCGATTGTGCGTTGATTAACTTTAATAGAGACTCCAGAAGTTTCTTATTTTTCATATTTAAATTAGTACCACATATTCTGGAAGCACGTAGCCAAGAGGTCAGAGACACCTGAATTTAGATTCAGATTCTGTTTCTTATGCTGTGACCTGGAGCAAGTGATTTCATCTTAGTGACTTGTCATTTGAAAATAGAGGATAGGAAACTGTTTATTGCAAGTGAAAGTTTTTAAATACCAACCTATGTTTGACTTACAATGCGGTAAGAGTTATAGATAGTATCTTTATGACTATATCCAGAACTATTTTAATCATTGAACCTTTTGATTTTAAATTTACTTAACTTCCTACTAAATTTTAGAAAGAGAAATCACTATGCTCTTAGAATGAAATTTAGTGTATGTCTTACGTTAAAAATCCATATTCTTTCAGTATGTATTTTTTCAAAATACAACTTCTAGGCATACTGATTAAAACACTTCCAAGACAAAAGTAGTTTTCATTATATAATCCTGAAGTAGGAGACTTTGAAGGTTTCAGCCTCCTTATCAGAACATAATTTATATCATGGTGAAAATAGTGAATGTTTTATAATTTACTGCTGTGCCTCCAGGGAAAATTGCTAGTATCAGTAACCAATCCACTCAAAGTGAGGATTAGAGGAAGAATTACAACTTTATATTGACTGCAACAGGCAAGGTGAGAGGACAGGTTATAAAATGGCAAAATTATTTTTGACCAGGCATAACTTTATTGTTTGTTTTTTATAGTTTGAGAAAGACTATGTTTAACATTGTTTAATATCAACCATAAGACACATTTTACTATTTTATAATTTCAAACTGAAAGGACAGTTTTTCCATTTTTAAGGCAGTTAGGCATACAAAAAGATGTTGTGGAATGTATTCCCAAATATGTACTTCTATGGTTTTCTGTAACTTTTTCTGATAATAAACTTAATGCCTGGTCTTAAAGAAAAAGTATTCCATAATTTTGAAGCCTTTCTTCAATTGCTAGAGCTTATGAATATTTTTAGTTTTTCAGTATTATAGTGAATACATTGTATATCAAAATGTTGACCACATCTATGATAATGAAAATTATTTTAATTCATGTTTAAAGTAGAATAAATTTTATTCCATATGAATCACATATACTCATTCCTTCCCTTTATATATCTACACATTAGCATTTTCACAGATTTCCTATCACAATCCATTTCAGTCTTTATGTTCTATTATTCTTTGAAAAGTTATGAGTTTAAAAATTCAGTAATTATTTTTTATTTACTAATCTTGCTTAGGGTAGGCACTGCTTAGAACCAAGGAAGCAGCGCCTTATGTTTCCCCTCCCCTGGTCATGGGGAAAAAAATGAAATACTATTTATATCATAAAAATAATTTTTATTTCCTTTGTAAATTTCTATGTCCCAAATTAACTTTTTTGTGAATTAAGTCTATGATAAGAAATACTTTAGTTTTCAAACATTTTGGTTTGTGTCTACTGAAGGCCCTGGAAATTCAGAGTACGAGGGCTATCTAAATTAAGTTTTCATTTACTCTTACTCAGTTAGATTATACTTTTCTAAGACTGTACTCAGAATAGCCCTAAGGTTTTGTGTAGAGTAGCTAACTGCATACTTTTTGCATTTTGTGGTTTAGTCAGTTTGGTCTAGATAGTGAAGAGACTATGATATCATAGAATTTACTGGCAATGTTTTCTAGAAATGAATATCCATCACTTATTGAAATGCCAACTAACAGTGGAAATTAGGTTGAGGAACCAGACCTTCTGGTAATGATAGAGATGTCTAGATAATGCTGATTTGTATTTTCCAGAATTTTAAACATGTATTTTCAGGAAACTTTTTCCTTAGTGAAAAGTGAATGAAAATGTAAAGAATAACTCCGTGTTTTTCTGCACGTCTTGAGAGCATAGTTGATGACAAATATGGAAACTAAGAAATGACTAAGTGGAATGACTGGTCATTTTTAAAAAAATAATTTAAGTGGTTTTTTCAGTGTAAATGTTTGATAAGTAAAAAGTAGAACATTATTTTAATGTTCTAATTTCAGTCAGTTTACTTTTTTCCTCAACTTTCTCCTCTGTAAAAACATTCAACTATAATTTCATAAGGAGTAAAATTGAGAATGATTTTTGACTAGTGTCCATCGTTTTCTTTTTTATCAAACCAGAAACACTGTATTTTAGTAGAAGCACCCTACAAAAAAGCTGTTAGTTTAAAAAATAAAAACCTTTTTATACTTGATCAAAAATTAATTCATACAGGTTATCAACCAGTGTTTATGGCGAGCTTACTATGCACTAGGGACTGTGCTAAGCCCTGGGGAAACGGAAGCTGAAAGACTGCCCTCAAAGTCCTCCCAGTCTAGTTGGGGAATCCAGCAGGCAAAGAAGTAGGTATAATATGTTGGGGATGAGTTCAGCAGGAGATAAACACTAAGAGAGCACAGAGAAAGGAATCTGTTTGATTAAATGTATTAATTCTGTGTTGTCTTTACAATATAGAACAATATTGTCCATTTAAGACTCCTCTAAATGGCAGTTTCGAATGTGGAATCTGGATTTTGTTGCTGGCCTTTTAGGAGACTAATATGTCTCAAGTCATGTGAGAGCCTTAATTACTATGTTACATCTTTCAAATGTGCCTCCCAGTGGTATTCTGGGAATAAGTGAGTTAATACATAAAAAGCACTCCAGTTTCTTTTATATTAATGTGTGTGAGTGACACTGTGTGTGTGTGGTGTGTGTTGTGTATTGTGTATACCTGCGCTTCTTTTGAAAGGAATCCAGTCTTTCACATCTCACAGCTATTAAATTTTTCTGAGCAAAATAGGCAGTGAGCAGGTTTTTTATTTTGGCCAATTCAGAATCAACAAAGTTTGAGGTTTTTTGGGGAGAGGGTAGTCTCATTTTCCTCTCTTTCTTCTTTTTTCTTTTCTTTTTGTAGTAATATTATGAGGCTTGATACTTAATGTCTCCTCAGTCTTTTCAATCTGTATATTTTCAAGCGAAGATTTATAAACAGTTGAAAGCAAAACACTTTAAAAACTAATGTTAAAGGCAGTGTAAAGGCACAGTATAGCAGTTAGGCAAATTAATGTACTTAATATTCAGTGAACTTTAACAGGGAAAAAGTTGATATAGCATAATCATATTTTTAAAATGACTTCTCATTGCTTTGAGTTGTGGAAAACGTCTTCTAAATTATCATGCTTATGTTCAGAATTTAAATTTATTGTCTCTGTCTAGAATTTAAATTGGATCTTTTATGGATGGACCCGGGAAAATGAATTCTCACTTTCTTATATTCTCAATACTGTACCACTACAGATGAAAATAGTTTTCCCTTATTCAGTCCTTTCTCATGTTAACTTTCTTCTATTTTTGTTTTTAATTCTAAAGGATGTTTAATTCCTGCATATACAGATTCTGGGAATGCAAGATTCATTCATACATTCAGTAAGTACCCAGTGAGTACTTACTTTGTCCCAGGCACTGTTAAAAGTGTTATGTGAATGTATCAGTGAACAGAACAGATAATAATCCATGTCCTTGTGTAAGCTTACTTCCAGTGGAGAGAGACAGATAATAAGCAAATAAATACAGAATAAATAACAAAACAAGGAAAGGGGATAGGGTGAACTGGGGAATGGGGTTAGGTTGCTGTTTTTAATGGGTGGTAAAGGAAAGCTTCACAAAGAAGGTGACACTTGAGCAAAATTTTGAAGAAGAAAGAAAGCCATGTTAGGAAGAATAGCATACCCAACCAAGATCCCAAGTCAGAAATTTGCTTAGTGTTTTGCTTAGTGTGCATTTTGCGCAGCAAAGAGGCTAATATGTCTGGTGTGGAGGAATGAGGGGGAGAGTAGAAGTCAGAGGGGTAGCGAGAGGCCAGGTCATACAGAACCTTATATAAATGAGTGCAAAGCACCGCCCTATCCCCAACACTGGTGTTATTCACTAGAGATGTATTTTTAAAACGGGGAGGTGGATGGGATTGTACAGGATAAATAAATAATATGAATAAAAATATGAACAAAGTGTACAGGAGAGCAGATACGACAGAATGACGAATGATTCCATGTAGAGAAAGCAATATTTAAAGTAATTGTTGCAAGATGAGAAGACTGTCAATTATAAAAAGTATTAAGGCATCCCAGCTAGGAAGGCCAGTTAAAATATAATTTTAATAATTGAGATGGGAGAACTGGACTGAAGTAAGAAACTAGAGATGTTAAGTTATTAAGGTATTAGAAATTTGGAATGTGAACGGTAAGAGATAGAGAAGTAGAATTTGAGGATAACTAAAGATTCTAATTTCGGTGAAGGAGTGGATGGCAATCCATTAACAAAAATAGGGGAATATAGGACTATTGGGAAAATGATAATGAATTGTATACAGTGTTTTGGATATATTGAGTTTGAGATGTCTGGCAGACATCTAGAGCAAGACATCAAATAACTTACACATCTATTTGAACCTTATTTATTAAATGCCCTACTATGAGTCAAGCCCTGTGCTAGGAACTAGACTACATACTTTGAAATACAGGCTTGGAGCATAAGTATAGATTAAGGAGTCAGTGGCATATGTGTAGTCTTTGAATCCACAGGAGTAAGGGAGATAAGCTTGAAGAGGCTATTGAAGAGACAGAACCATTAGGATGACTATGAGGTTGATATCTTGGATATTTGCTACCTAAAAAAGGCAGTAAAGGAAACAATTGAAAATACAGGCAAATACAGAAAGCTTCTGTTGGTGCTAAATGTCTTTTTTTGTTGTTAATTCGTCACTGCAGTAACAAATCTGAATAAAAAAGAAATACCTGAATTATATGAGTATACCCTTCATCTTTTTTGTAGCTGTACTTGTGATTTGCAAAGTTCTATGACATTGTTCAAATAATATCAGTGTTAAAGACTTAGGCTAAATTATATTTTAAGGATTGAACACACAGAATTGAAGTAATTTTGTCCTTGTCTATATAATAGATATGTGTCACAATTTTGTTAGAAACGTACCTGTCTTCAGATTGAATATCTAGAGCATGTCACAAAAGGTGTGATTTGAACAGACTTCAGTCTCTTGTTAGAGTGAGAGGAAATTGATCAAACACTAAAAATTGTGTGCAGTTCTTGGTAGTTTTTAAATAGAAATAAGTACTCTAGGATTTTGACCAGTTATTGGTTAGCACAATTAAATTATTTGGATATCAGTTTATGAGCCAGTTAAAGAAATGCTAACTTTATATATTCATTGGATCAGTGAGTTTAATTTTTTGACTAATATTTGGAAATAAATAGCACAGATCATTAGAGACTAACATAGCCAGGAAATCTTCCCAGAAGGTATGAGATGTAACTGAAGCATAGAAAGACTGAATTGTATTCACTGTTGGTGGTGGGGCTGAAATCAGGAGTCACATTGTCTCATTGATGTATTGTCCACCATGTAGCTACTCACTCTCCCTGCTTGCTTTATACTTTTTCATAAGCACTAATTTACTAGTCTCAAAATTTAGGGACCCCTTACCCCACTTCCTAGTGTCTTACATACTCATTCATGTTTACATACTCCTGGTCACTACCTGATTCCATGACTAACACAGAAAAGCCTACTAATTTGTGGTTTGAATATTCACTGCTATACCTCTGTGGTCTGTATAGACCCCCAGACATTGTAGACTTAAGGCCCTTAGCCTTTGATGTTTCTGAGTTTGGAGAAGTTTTTTCATATAATATATGAAAAGTACAGTTTTCAAAGAATATTCTCTTTCTGAAATCTTTGAAATATGTAGAGGACTTTCCATAGCATCCAGAAGCGTCCAATATGAAATAAATATTAACATTTTACCAGGTTAAATAAGGATGCACCACTTTAAGATTCACATTTATTAAAAATTCACTTTTAGATGAATATTTAGAAAAATATGTAGAATATGGGGTGACTGTACCTGTGGAGAATCTGTAGCCTATTCTGCTGCAAGATGTTTTTATAATTCTCATTTTCTCTACTCATGTATTCAGTCATTCAACAAGCATTTATTGAAGATGAACTATTTGACACAAGAAACTAAAGTTTTAATAACCATAGTGAGGAAAGTGCTGTGATAGAGGATTGCACAGGAATACTAAGGGAAGGAGAGATGGGGAAGAGTATCTAAATCAGAAGTGGGATGAGGAGAAGAAAATCACATAGTGTTTCCTAAAGAACAGAATGTTTGACCTGAACTATAAGTGATGTCCAAACAGCTTTGCGTGCCATTTTGAGTTAAGTAGTTTGAGTTAAATACTTGAGGAGGATGATGTGTATCCTGAAGCTTAAGCTGTAGAAGGACAAGATAACAATTTTCCCTTCGGAAGAGTCTCTCTGGCAGTGGGGATGTCATTTGAAGATTCATGGAGCAAATCAGAGAGTTGTATTAGGAAGCTATTTCAATAGTCCAAATGATGAGAGAGCATCCAAGCTTAGTAGTGAGACAGAGAGGAGGGGGCAGGTTTTATATAAATATGTATATATGTGTGTGTGTATACATATATCTATACACACACATATGTGTGTGCATATTTTATAATTTTTTTTATTAAATGTATGATAAAGTCATTATTTTCACCTCAGGTTGTATGAGAGAAGCCCTTGAGTTCTAACAAGAACTCATTGTTAGAATAGCTAACCTTTGTCATATAAATATTTAATTATAATGCTTACTATCTCTTTTTTCCTTTAAACTTTAGTTTTACATGTATTTAAAGGCTGTTGAAAGCATATGAAAAATATAGAATTTTTTAAAATTGAAGTATAGTTGATTTACAGTATTGTGCTTCAGGTGTACAACATAGTCATTCAATATTTTTATAGATTATACTCCTTTTAAAGTTATTATAAAATATTGGCTATATTCCCTGTGCTGTACACCATATGTTTGTAGTTTATTTATTTTACACATAGTTTGTACCTCTTAATCCTCTACCTGTATCTTGCCCCTACCCTCTTCCCTCTCTCCACTGGTAGCCACTTGTTTGTTCTTTATATCTGTGAGTCTATTTCTTTTTTGTTATATTCACTAGTTCGTTTTACTTTTTAGATTCCACATATAAGTGATATCATACAGTATTTGACTTTCTCTGTCTGACTTATTTACTAAGCATAATATCCTCCAGGTCCATCCATGTTGTTGCAAATGGCAAAATTTGATTCTTTTTTATGGCTAAGTAATATTCCATTATACACACACACACACACACACACACACACACACACACACACACACACAGAGTACACCTTCTTTATCCATTCATCTGTTGATGGACATTGGGTTGCTTCCATACCTTAGCTATTGTAAATAATATTGCAATGAACACGGAGGTGCATGTATCTTTTTGAATTATTGTTTTTGTTTTCTTCAGATATATACCCAGGAGTGGACTTGCTGGATCATATGGTAGTTCTAATTTTAGTTTTCTGAGAAACCTCCTTACTGTTTTCCATAGTGGCTGCACCAATTTACATTCCTACCAACTATGTCCTAGATTTCCCTTTTTTCCTCATCCTTGCCAACATTTGTTGTTTGTGGTCTTTTTGGTGATAGCCATTCTGAATGGCGTGAGGTGATATCTCATTGCAGTTTTGATTTGCATTTCTCTGATGATTAGTGAGATTGAGCATCTTTTCATGTGCCTGTTGGCCATCTGTATGTCTCCTTTGGAAAAAATGTCTATCCAGGTTTCCTGCTCACTTTTTTAATCAGGTTATTTGTTTTTTTGATATTGAGTTTTATATGCTGTTTACATATTTGGTATATTAACTTTTTATTGGTCATATCATTTGCAAATATTTTCTCCCATTCAGTTGGTAATCTTCTCATTTTGTCAGTGGTTTCCTTGGCTGTGCAAAACCTTTAAGTTTAGGTTCCATTTGTTTATTTTTGCTTTTGCTTCATTTGCCTTAGGAGACAGATCCAAAAAACAATTTGCTCAATTGATGTCAAAGAGTGTTCTACCTACGTTTTCTTCTAGGAGTTTTATGGCTTCCCTTCTTTAATTTAGGTTTTTAATCCATTTTGAGCTTTTTTTTCCTATATGGTGTGAAGAAATGTTCTAATTTCATTTTATTACATGTAGCTGTCCAGTTACTCCAGTACCACTTATTGAAGAGTCTTTCTTTTCTCCATTGTTTATTCTTGTCTCCTTTGTTGTAGATTAATTGATCATAAGTGTGTGGGTTTTTTTCTGGGCTCTCTGTTCCATTGATCTATGTGTCTGTTTTTGTGCCAGTAGCATACTGTTTTGATTATTGTAGCTTTGTAGTATAATCTGAAGTCAGGGAGTACGATGCCTCTAGCTTTGTAAAGATTGCTTTGACTCTTCAGGGTTTTTTGTGGTTCCATATAAATTTTAGGATTATCTGTTTTAGTTCTGTGAGAAATGTCATGGCTATTTTGATAGGGATTGCTTTAAATCTGTAGATTGCTTTGGGTAGTATAGACATTTTAGCAATATTAATTCTTCCAGTCCATCCATAGTATCTTTCCATTTCTTCGTATCATCTTCAGTTTCCTTCATCGGTGTTTTATAGTTTTTAGAGTCTTTTACTTCCTTGGTTAAGTTTATTCCTAGGTATTTTATTCTATATGAGGCAATTTTAAATGAGATTATTTTCTTGCTTTCTCTTTGTGATAGTTCACTATTAGTGTATAGAAAATCAACAGATTTCTGTATGTTAATCTTGTATCCTGTAACTTTGCTGAATTCATTTATTAGTTCTAATAGTTTTTGTTTTGGGTGGAGACTTTAGGGTTTTCTGTATATAGTATCATGTCATCTGCAAATAGTGACAGTTTTACTTCTTCCCTTCCAATTTGGATGCCTTTTATTTCTTTTCTTTTCTTTCTTTCTTTTTCTTTTGTCTGATTGTTGTGGGTAAGACTTCCAATACAATAATAAATAGAAGTAATGAGAATGGGCATCCTTGTCTTGTTTCTGATTTTAGAGGGAAAGCTTTTAGCTCTTCACCATTGAGTATGATATTAGCTGTAGGTTTGTCATAAATGGGCTTTATTATGTTGCTATATGTTCCCTCTGTACTAATTTTGATGAGAATTTTTATCATGAATGGTTGTTGAATTTTGTCAAATGCTTTATCTGTATCTATTGAGGTGATCTTGTGATTTTTACCTTTGTTAATGTGGTATATTGCATTGATTGATTTGTGGATATTGAACCATACTTGCATGCCTGAAATAAATCCCATTTGATCATGGTGTATGATCTTTTTTATTTATTGTTGAATTTGGTTTGGTAATATGTTGTTGAGGATTTTTGCATCTATATTCATTAGAGATATTGCCCTGAATTTTCTTTTTTAGTATCTTTGTCTTATTTTGGTATCAGAGTAATGATGACCTTATAGAATTAATTTGGGAGTGTTCCTCTCTCTTCAGTTTTTTGAAATAGTTTGAGAAGGATAATGCATATATTCTTTGTATGTTTGGTTGAATTCCCCTGTGAAGTCATCTGGTCCTGGACTTGTTTGCTGATTCAATTCACTACTGATTCAGTTTCACTACTAGTTTGTTTAGATTATCTCTTTCTCCCTGATTCAGTTTTGGAAGATTGTATGTTTCTAGGAATTTATCCATTTCTTCTAGGTTGTCCAATTCATTGGCATATAACTGTTAGTAGTATTCTCTTATGATTTTTTTGTGTCTCCGTGATATTGGTTGTAATTTCTCCTCTTTCATTTCTTATTTCGTTTATTTAGGTCCTCTCTTTTTATTCTTGATGTGCCTGGCTAAAGGCTTACCAATTTTATCTTTGCAAAAAGCCAGCTCTTGTTTTCACTGATCTTTTCCATTGTTTTTTGGTCTCTATTTCATTTATTTGCTCTCTGATCTTTATTATTTCCTTCCTTGTGCTGAATTTGGACTTTGATTTTGTTCTTTTCCTAATTCCTTTAGATAGTAGGTTCTGTTGTTTATTTGAAATTTTTCTTGGTTCTTGAGGTAGGCCTGTATTATGGTAAACTTCTCTCTCAGAACTGCTTTTGCTACATCCCATGGATTTTGGAAAGTTGTGTTTTTATTTTCATCAAAATATTTTCTGATTTCCTCTTTGATTGCTTTGTTAACCCATTGGTTTTTTAGTAATAAGTTGTTTGGTCTCCATGTTTTTATGTTTTTTCCGTTTTTCTTTCTAACTTCTAGTTCCATGCCGTTGTGGTTGGAAAAAAATACTTGATATAATTTCTGTCCTCTTAAATTTATTGAGACTTGTTTTATGGTCTAGCATGTGATCTCTTCTGGAGAATGTTCCATTTGCACCTGAAAAGAATGTGTATTCATCTTTTTCGGTGGAATACCCTGCAAGATATCTACTAAGTCCAGCTGGTCTAAGTGTAGTTTAAGATCACTGTTCCCTTATTGATTTTCTGTGTGCATGACCTGTCCATTGATGTCATTAGGGTGTTGAAGCCCCTACTATTATTGTATTATTGTCAGTTTCTCCCTTTAAGTCTGTTAGTATTTGCTTTATATATTTAGATACTCCTATATTAGGTGCATATATATTAATGAATGTTATATTCTCTTCTTGTATTGATCCCTTTATAATTATATAATGCCCTTCTTTGTCTTTGTTTTAGACACTATTTTAATGTCTATTTTGCCTGATATGAGTATTGCCACCCCAGTTTTCTTTTTGTTTCATTTGCATGATATATATTTTTTTCCATCCTCTCACTTTCAGTCTGTGTGTTTCTTTAGCTGTGAATTGAGTCTCTTATAAGCAACATATAGATGCACCTTTTTAAATCCAGTCAGCCACCCTATGTCTTTTGATTGGAGCAATTAGTCCACTGATATTTAAATTGATTATTAGTAAGTATGTACTTATTGCCTTTTTGTTGTTTCCTGGTTGTTTTTGTAGTTCTCTCTTCTTTTCTTCTTTTAGTTTCTTCTCTTGTTTGATGATTTTCTTTAGTGTTATTCTTGTGTTCCTTTCTCTCTGATTTTTGTGTATGTGTTGTAGGTTTTTGATTTGTGGTTACCACGGGGTTCGTATATGTTGACCTATAACTATATCTACTTGTTTTTTTTTTTTTTTTTTTTTTTTTTTTTTTTTTTATCTACTTGTTTTAAAGTTCTAACACGTTCTACAAGATCTTCCTTTTTTACTCCCCTCCCCCACGTTCTGTGTTTTTGATATCATATTTACATTTTCATGTCTATCTCTTAACTGTTTAATGTAGTTATAGTTGATTTTACAGTTTTTGTCTTTTAATCTTTATACTAGCTTAAGTGGTTGATCCATAGCATTTCCTATATATTTGCCTTTACTAGTGGGATTTTTCCTTTCCTATAAATTCTTACTTTTCTTGTTGTAGCCTTTTCTTTTCCACTTAGAGAAGACCTTTCAACACTTCTTGTAGGATCAGTTTAGTACTGATGAACTCTTTTAGTTTTTGCTTGTCTGAGAAGTTATTTCTCTCTCCTTCAATTCTGAGTGATAACCTTACTGGGTAGCATATCCTAGGCTGTAGGTCTTTCCCTTTCAGCGCTTTAAATATATCATACCACTCCCTTCCACCCTGCAAAGTTTCTGCAGAAAAGTCATATGAAAGCTTGATACCTTGTATATGACGATTTTTCTCTTGCTGCCTTTAAAATTCTCTCTTTATCTTTAACTCTTGCCATTTTAATTATGATATGCCTTGGTGTTGGCCTCTTTGGGTTCGTCTTGTTTGGGACTCTGTGCTTCCTGTACTTGGAAATCTGTTTCTTCAGCTTTGGGAAGTTTTCAGCCATAATTTCATCAAATATATTTTTAAACCCTTTCTCTTTTCTCCTTCTGGGACCCCTACCATGTGCATGTTAATATGCTTGATATTGTCCTGGAGGTCCCTTAACTGTCCTCATTTTTTAAAATGTGTTTTTCTTTTTGCTGTTCTGATTGGATGATTTCCATTGTTCTATCTTTTGGATCATTTATGCATTCTTCTGTATTACATAGTCTGCTGTTAATTCTTTCTAGTATGTTTTTCATTTCAATTATTTTAGTCTTTAGCTCTGACTGGTTCTTTTTTATGATTTCTAGTTCTTTGCTAAAATTCTCACCTGTTCATCTATTCTTTTCCCAAGTTCAGTTAGTATTCTTATTACTAATGCCTTGAACTCTTTATCTGGTAAATTATCTGTTTCATTGGTTGTTCTTTCAGGTTTTTTTTTCTTGTTCTTTCATTTGAAACAAAAACTTCGGTCTTCTTATTTTGTTTACCTTTCTGTGTCTCTATGAAATTAGGTGAAACAGTTAACTATTGTGGTCTTGAAGAGGTGTTCTTGTGTGGGAGCATCCTATGTAGTCTGAATGTGCCCAGTGGCTTTGATGTTAGAGCTGGATCTGAAATGAGCAAGGGTCATGCCTTCCCCGAGGGTGTGCTGGCAGCCATCACCTTGGTGGGAGGTGTGGCTAGAGATGGAGGGGCTAGCGATGGAGCGGCTAGAGCTAGAGCCAGGTGTGAGCCTGGGCTTCTCCTGTGCTCATTAGGCATCACCACCATATCAGGGGTGGGGGTGGGTCCCAAGGAGGTGGAGCAGAAGCCCTGAGGGTCAGATCCGAGCTTATTCCATTCCCTTTAAGTATGTGTTCCCCCCACTCCTGGCAATGGCACCTTCTCCCCAGAGGAGAACAGTGCTGGAGCAAGAGGAGCCAGAGCAGACACCCAGTCTTGGGCACATGCTGGGATGGTCATGGCACACCAGTCAAGAGTTGCAGACCACTCCTGATCTGCTGCCTCCATGAGTGTCAGCCATGGCTGCCCTCACCCTGTTGACATGCAGTGCCAGGTCCAAGCCGGCTCCAACCCCTACAAGAGCCCACTCTCCTCAGCATCAGCACCTCTGCCCTAGAAGGAGCTGCACCAGAGCAAGAGGGGCTGGAGCAGGCACCTGGTGCAGGCTGGGTCATGCACTGAGCCAGTTGTGGGAAACTGGCCAGAGCCCCGTGCAGTTTCAGTCTCCTTCCTCTGCCTTTTTCAGGGAGCAAGCAAGCACGTGCACACTCTGCATGAGTGAATTCTCGATTTCTTACAGTCCTCCTTTAGGTCCCACTAAGGGTACCCATCTTCCTGGTTTTGAACCTTAGGGCTGGGGTGCCCAAGATGTGGTTCAAACCCCTCACTCTTCAGGGAGGATCTTTGAGCCCCTGATATCCCCCTCCTCTTCAGTGTCCCCTCCTTGGAGCACAGGTCCCAACCTGATCACTTCCCCTCCCTTCCTACTCGACTCTGATCTTTCTTTACAAGCTTGGTTGTAGGAGAGTCTTTCTGCCAGTCTCCCGTTTGTTTTCAGTGAGAATTGCTCCACGTGTAGATGGTTTTTTTTATGTGTTCATTGGCAGAGGTGAGCTCAGCATCTTTCTACTCTGCCATCTTGATCTCCTTCTGGATCAGATATTTTAAACATTAAAATCAAAATAAACATTCTGAATATATATCAATTATGTTCAGCGTTCAGTAGGCCAGGTATAATTTGAAGTATTTTTTATATTAATTAACTAATTTAACCCTCCCGTCAGCCAGTGAGATGCATATTGCTTCCCCTGTACTGAATAAGGAAATGAAGGCACAGAGTTGATAAATAACTTGCCCAAGTCACATATCTAATAGTTGCCAGAGCCAGTCTTTGAATACATTACAGAGTGGCTCCAGAGTCAGGATATATTATACAAATAAATTGTTTTGTGGAATGGATTTTTTCCCTGATTATAAAGGAACAAAGTCTAATAGTAGAGATTATAAACAACTCATATCTCTGAACAGGGTGGTAATTTTATTATTATATATAATAATATTAATATTATATATAATATAATTGATATAATTTAAAATTATTATTTTTAATAAACATAGTAGATTTATTGAGTGGTGCTATCAACATGTCAAATATAAATACATTCATGCATTAATTGTGGAGTTTTCTCTCATTTTTAGGAAGGTGTTCTAATCAATCCAGAGTGAGTGTTTTGATTTTCTGTTGGCTCTTGGTTTTAAATAATGCTGAGAAATTTTTTCAGTGAGAATTTTAAACCTGTTTACTCTGCTTATATGGAAGATTTTTCAAAAATCTAGAATCTTTTTTGTTTGTTTTTCATGACATTAACTTTTTTAAAGAGTCTGCCTGAGCCAGTTGTCCTGTAGAATAGCCACTGTTTTGATTTTGTCTATTTTATCATGATTAGATCCAAGCCAGACTTTTTTTGGCCATAATACAGTAAGTGATGTGTGCTTTTTTGCATCACATCAGGTGGTATATAATGTCAGGTTGCCCCACTATTGGTGTTGCTGTATTTAGTCCTGGATCTTTTTCTGGCATTTTAATACATTCTGTTGATCTACATGTCTACTCATGTGTCATCCCCACATTGTTTTAATTACAGAGACTTTTTACAATATATATTGATACTTAGTATTTATTTTCAGTCATCGCTCTTTTTTTCCCCAGGATTTTTCTAGCTATTCTTGCATAGTCTTCTATATGAATTTTAGAATCAACTTGTCTAGTGCTGGGGCAAAAATTGTTTTATTGAAATCACATTAAATTCATATATGATCTCAGAGAAAATTGGCCTTTATGTGATGTTACATTGTCTTAGAACAAGGGATGTCTTTCCATTTGTTCAAGACTACTTTTATGTCTTTCAGAAGTATTTTTACATTTTCCTCATACTGTTTTATGTATTTTGTGTATTTATTCAAGTATTTTCTCTTTTATGATAATCTTATAAATGAGGTATGCTTTTTAATTATATCTTCTAACTGGTTGTTTGAAAATGTAAAGGGTATTGATTTTTATATGTTAAATTTTATATTATGCTGACTTTCTGATTTTTTAGTTCTCTCATTGGTTGTGTTAGTTTTAGCATTGATTCTTTTGGACTTTCTGGGTATAAATTATATTATCTGAGTAACAGATTTACTTCTTTTCCAATTCTTGAGAAGGGTTTGCAGTTTTTGTACAGACATCTTTATATTGAATTTGGCAGGAAAGATCTTTGCCTTCTAAAATACTGTATTTTACTGGAATATAATAAATTGTATTTCATTTCTCTTAGCCATAGATAATCAAAGCATAATTCTCCCTGTGCCCCATATAGAGATCAATGGCAATTTCCAAAACTCAACTAGGATGCATGGTTATAGTGTTGCCTAAAACAAATAACTCTTTAGAAAGTTTCATAGAAGGGAGGAGAGAGGTTCTCCTGTCCTTAGCACAGTGCCCTGTACTTGGTGGGTTGCCCATAATCATTTGATGATGAGACATAAGGTTGCTGGATATATGTTCTGGCTTCAGAATTTGGCACTTTGTTTGGCCTGCTTTGTTTTTGCAATAAATCTGATCATCTTTTTTCTTTCTTTCCTTTGATCACGGTCCTGACTTGAAGGTTGGTAGAGTTTAAGGAAACTAAAAAATATATGATTCTGTTGTTCCAATCAGTCAGGTACAAGTGGGGTATAATGTCATGTTCTGATTTTCCACAAAGTAAAATACCCAAAGCATCTCCCAAGAAGCATAAAATTTCTTCATTATCTTCTCCAGAGTGTATTAATGTCTGGAAAATTAGGAAAATTTTAAAATAATACATTTCAATTTTTTAGTAGGTTTAGAAACATTACCAAAGGAAGTAGTTAATTAATGTTTTTAAAAAGAGTCCTAGAACATTAATTCAAACATTCTGATGACTAATACACACAGTTAACACTGCATTGTAGAATATGAAGCCGGTGGCTATGGCATAGATTAATTCATTCAGTTAATATTTGAGTTAACTCTTGAGGGCCTTCTGTGTTTCGAGCATTTGGACCAGGCACTATGGATACAAAAGTGAATTAAATCAGATCCTGACCACAGGGGCTAGACAAGCACACAAATGGGTCTGGAGGTTTGTGACTTAGATGCATGGGTTTCAGTAATGGTACTGCTGCTCCTTGGTTGTGTGACCCATCTTCTGACTTACTTTCTGAAAGCTGCTATTTCCTCCCTTTAAAATGGTGTTATCTTTGTTGTTTATTAATTAACTATCTTAAAATTCTTAATAGTTGTCAAGTTTTGTTTGTTTTATTTTAATTTAAGAGAGTCTCTAATTTTTCCACTGTTATCAGTGGCACTACCAGTCGTATAAGGTTATTTGCTGATCTTCAAGTTACTGAAACTCCTTACCAGAGTTTATTTTCTTTGCATGCTCATGGTTGTGGTCCCAACTATTCTGCTGGAGGCCTGAACTATAGCAAAAAAAATGAAAGCAAACCTGTGCAACTGTTACCCCTGTGCTAAGGCACAGGATTAAGCTTCTCCTCTCAAGTCTCATCAGTTGCAGGTTACAGCCATCTCCCAGTAACTGGTCCTAGAAGCAAACTCCTCCAGGTGGATGGGCGTATAGGCCTCTGTTTAAGGACCATTGTGGTCCATAGGATCTGCCAGGCCCTTGGTGTACTACAAACATTGAACTGACAGATAATAGCCAGTTACCCAGAGGATTTATAGCTTCTGCTGGCTGAGAGCCCTCAGTGAACTCTGGAAAGTCCATTTTCTGCCCACACCTTGAGAAGAGGCCTGTTTTCCATGCACAGCTCCTTGCTCAGCACCAAGGAAGACACAGCCCTCCCATTCCCACACCTTGCCTGACACACTGGCTCTGAGATCCCAGGAAGAAAAAAAACTTCATCTTCTGAGATACTGTCCAGCATTTGCCATCCCTCTGGCCTTAGTCTTTGTAGGCCTCTGGAAAGGAACTAAACATGATTTCAGATTTTAAAATCATTAGACAAAGTGAAAAAGAAGATGCTCACCTAGAAGATTAAGTGGCATAATTATCAAAACATAAAAAATTATGAAGGTAAAAATAAAATGGGCTGCAGAATTAAACATAACAGAATAAAACTTCCCTGAGCAGGAGAATGATAAGATTCTGCAGATTAAAGGGCTATCAAGTCCCAAGAAAGATTAATAATAACAAAGACACACTTGGACATACCCTGGTGAAAGCAGTCTGTTGGCACAATTCCCTCTTTCAGGGGAAGTCAGTCTTTTTTCAGGCCTTCATCTGGTTGGATGAAGCCCACTCACATTATGGAAGGCAATCTGCTTTACTCAGGGTCTGCTAACTTAAATGTCAGCCCCATCCAAGAAATACTTTTCACAGAAACATCTGGAATGTTTGATCAGATAAAAGTGAAATAAAATATAGATTTTTTGGGGGTAAAATAGCAAAATATTTGGGGATGCTTTTCCTTAAGCTTATTCCTTTCTGTATATTCTCTGTTGAAAGCTTAAACAAACATGTATGATTGTATTTCTAAATGATATTATTTCAGTAGCAGTCTAAATTTAAAACTAAGCTTATATCGGGTTGGCCAAAAAGAGTTCGTTCAGGTTTTTCCATAAGATGTTATGGAAAAACCCGAACAAATTTTTTTTGGCCAACCCAATACCTTTAGAAAATTCATTTTAAAATTCTAGTTTTCAACACATTCTTATCCTGAAGTTGAAACTGTAAAACATGTAATTTTTTTCTTTGTACTTTCATAAGCTAAGGATGTAGATTTGGGGGTTTTTTAGTTTTTTTTAATTTTCATCATTTTGAAATTACTTTCTAATTGGATAAGAATTTTAAAATCTGTAGTCAGCCTAGGCCTATTTTATGGCAGTCAGATTATAGTAGTGAGAACACGTATGTAAGATGTTGCTAATTCCTGAACCCCGTGGTATGACCACTCTCATTCTAAAGCCAGTGTGTCGTGCCAGACTATTCTTAGCGGTTGCAGCTAGAGAGGGTTGTGAGAGCATGAGGGCTGAGGAGGTGAGGATTTCACCATTAGTTCTGTATACTTCAGTGTAAAGTCTTACAATAAGAATCAGCATTATTTGAATATTTTCAAAAATGTTTTTCTTGGGTTTTAAAAAAAACTTTTCAAGGCCAGTGTTATCTAAGAATAAAAAATGAGTTAAATGCCTATAAATGAGAGGAACTAGTGTTTTGTTTCAACTAGGAATTGTGCTATTTGCTCTTAACAGTGCATTGCAATTCTCACTTCTAACCACCCCTGCGTGGTTAAGCTTTTAGCCTTATTTAACAAACTGTTAAACTACTCACGTGTTAACTATTCACATGTTGGTCTGCTGATTGACAGAGATTGAAAAGTAAATGAGAGCCATACCTGTGTTCATTTTAAACTTGAGCTTGATTTTGAACCAGTATCTTCCAGATGAGATGCAATGTGTTACATCCTTAGAAGCTGTTTATTACAAAGAAATGCAGTAGAGGACATGGGGAACAAAAAGATAAATCTATACATGATAAAATGATTTTTCTCAAGGTTAGCAGTCTATATTGTCATTTTAAAGGAGAGAATCAAGGGAACTTTTTTTTCTTCAGTACTCTGTGGTGATTGAATAGATAGCCGATTGTATCGTAGTAGGAAATCAGATGATCAAAGAGAAATTCAAATAGATTTTTTGTTTTTGAGAAAACAAGGAAGCGATTCTTTTCATAGACTTTGTGATATTTCTTTATGAAAACTTGATGACCTCAAGACAGAGGCAAAACTTTCATTGAAGAAATGTAGCAGAGGGAGATAATGGTATAATTTTTGAGCTGAGAACAGAATAAGAGCACATCTTCTGCTATTGCTGGATGCCACTTGAATGAAGAAATTGGCTTAGCTCACGTTGAGTCAGGTCTCTTAGTTAGCTAAACTCTCCAACTGTTTCTGACCAAAGAATTCATGATACCACTTTAAAGGATTCTGCCATCCAAGGACGCTTTTTTCTTGTAAGCTGTAGGAGTCATGTCTTGCTGACATAAATGTTTTCAAAATAAAATGTATAGGTATAATAAGCAAATATTCACAATCTTTTCATTTCACAGGGATTATCAGTATAGAAAGAAAGCCTTGTAACCACCATGTAGATACAGCACCAACGGTAAGGCAATCTATTTCTACATTGTTAAAACTGTTAAGAAGGCACAAAATAATACTGGTTATAGTGACACAAAATGCCATTGTGGAAAGCTCTTGTAACCTACCTTTTGCCAAGAGTTATATCCCTTTAAGAAAATTAACCTTATGTTTTCTAATTAATCAAGATAACCTATCAATTTTTACTAAGATATAGGAAAATAAGATGCTGTATCATTTTTACAAGTACTTGTTTTATATTAATGTTATGAATAGAATGGTATTTAATTTTAAAATACTTTATACTTTTGATAAAGTACTGTAAATCTTTATGCAAATTGATTTACACCCTTGTAAAAATGAGTGTTATTTTCTGCACTAGCATCATTATTTAGAGTGAATGTTTTGTAATAGTGAAAGTAAGCCATTATGCTTCATTTCTCTCATAGACTACTATGCCTTATTATTATAAAAGTGAAATCTACTCTTTTACCCCACTACTGTTACTACCAGACAACAAAAGGCATTTAAGAATTATAGTATCTATTTACTATATTAAAAATAGTTATAGAAAATAATATAAAAGGAAGACAGATAAATTTCCCTTTTCATCTCTGTATATAGTAGTTGTATGTATGAAATACACTTCAGTTGCTGGTTCCCACTTGAAAGATTCACAAGAAATAGACTAGAGTATATCTCTCCACTAAGCATATTCTTGTTTCTTATCCTTTCTATCTAATAAATCTTTCAAGTACTCCGTATAATTCAGCATTTCCTATTGTGAGAAAGATTTAGTAATACCTTTTTTAAGAAAATAAAAAAGTATTAAACTATATTTGAATTTTATTGATAATTAATATTTTCCTCATGGACAAATTGACTCCATTTTTTCTATTTGTTATAAATCTGTATAATTGATTCAGCATGTTTGGTAACTTAATACGTGGGGCTTCAGAAACGACTGGTGTTTGAGGAATTAATCATTAGCATAATCATAAAAAGGTATATGGATATAGTGTGTGTGTTCCAGTTATCCTTTAGTAAGTATGCTAAAAGAATAGCCGTAACATTATGTAAATTTTATTCATTAATATTAAAAATGGAAAGCTAGCAATTATGGAAAATTAATTATTTTAAGGTATTTGAATAATCTACTCATTTGACTATTTTATATACTTTTGAAATTTATTTTATTCCTGTAGGCTTTCCTGCAGCACCTTGTTTGCATTCTGGGTGTTTTGTACACTTTGGAGCTCAGAAAAGTGTAACCTGCCAGGTTTTTTTGTTTCACCCTGTAGGCTGATGGCAGATTCCCATGTGAATTAAATCATAAAATAATAGAACCAAATATTCATGAAATCATGAGAAATAATGGCATGAACAAACTTTACAGTAGTGCCCTGATCTCGAAATTGCTCCTGTGAATTAGGAACAAAATCTAATGCATAATAGTTTAGGTATTGTTGGTTTTTGGTTATGTTCTCCCAGTTGGATTATTAAATGGTGGCTCCTAATATATTAATAACACTTCTACTCTGTATAGTTGATAAGTTTTAAAATACTTGGTTTATACAGACGCTCCCGTAACACTCATTAGATCCCCAGGTTTGACTTGAGCCAGTCTTCCTTTCTGATGTCTTTTTCTGAGCTCTTCTCCTTCTGTCTCTTTACTACAGCTTAAGCATATTCAACAACCTTTCTCCTCTCCCCTATAGGTCCCCAACTTGCTGACAGTTAACCTTGGCCCTTTCTCCATAATCTCTAAATAGAATCACAAGTCTGTTCATTACCCAATCTCTGCTGGGCCCCAGGACAGATAAAGTCTGATTTTCACAGAAATATAATTTTACCTATTTTTCATCCTTTGTGTCAGTGTGCCCTTATTTTCCCTAAAGGGTTTAAGAGAAGAAAATATTTAGAGATAAAAGAAATAGGAAAAAGTCTGTCTAAAAGTTTTACAGAGTGGGATATTTGTGAGTTCAAACTTTGTACTATACTGGCTAAAAAGGAGAGAGACTCTTTGGGCCTGAGAAAAAAAGTAGAAGGGGAGTGGGCCAGGATTTCAGAATGGCTGAGGCTCTGAATGACTCTTGTCCTCATACCTAGCCACCAGTTTCCAGCCTGCCTCTCTACAATTCCTTTGGCTCTAAGTCCTACCATGAATGGCTGGGGTCTAGGAGGGTGCTAGATGCTACTTACGACTAATTCAGCAGCGGAGGGAAGCAAGACTTTCTTAGGCCTCTGTGATAGGGAAAGATGTGTTTCTTGACGTTTCAGGTTGGAATGAACTTTTCTGTAAATATATGGTTACGATAGTTTGATCTTATAGCGTTACAGTGGGATGCAGTAGTGTTCTTTAAGTGAATATAGGTTAGCCTGAGAACAAAACCCCTTTTGTCCCTTGGTTCTGTGTTCTTTCTCACTCTCTTTTTAATTTACTTGTTTCCCTTTTTTTTTCATTTATTACATGAATTTTAATTTTTTGTTTGGAATTTTTTTTCTTTTTGACATAAATAATACCATATCTGTGTTTGAGGTTCCTTCAATAGAAAGCAAAACAGAATATCCCCACATGGCATGACCCCCTCCACCAAAAAGAATCAAACCTTCCTGCTTAACTGGCTATAATCACTACTTACTTTTCTTTGCATTCAGAGCTCTGAATTTTGTTCATATCTAAGAGTATATTTTCAAGTTATTTTTTCAAGAAATATAAATTGAGAATTATATTACCTGAATCTGCATATTTTAAAATATCTCTCATTTGTCTTTGCATAAGACAGCTTGCCAGGGCTTTTAATTATTTGAATATAACCTTTTCCCTTCAAAACGTTGTGGAAATTGATCATCATTTTGCCTTCTGTCATTGAGTATTTCAGGAGAGACATTCAAATCAGTCTGATAGTTATTCCTTTGTATAGGTAGCGTGTTTTGCCTGTTCATGTATTACAGATTTTCTTTTATTTTCTTTATACATAATGTCTTAGCTCAGATTTGATGCATAAATGTGTGGCTTTCTTTTCACTGATTTTTGGACTTCACTCAGACGTGTTACTATTATAGGAAAAACAAATAAGACATCATACAATCATAATATTAGATTACATGAAGATAATTAGATCATGCCACTTTAAGAGCTGGTTGCTGCACCTGCTTATAGCCTCCAGCAAGTTAAGGATAATATCAGACTCAGATTAATCAGAGGTCATTGTCTGAACCCTGAAAGGCAGGTGTAAAAGTAAGTTAATAGTTAAATCAGCATAGGCTTGAGTCCCATAGTTACTTTAAATGGAGGACTTATTTGCAAATCAAAGAGAAATAGCAGCTAGCATAAGGAAGTCTTCCACCCACATGTCTGGTCTTTTCTTACTTTAGGTTATTACACGAAGGACTTAGTTAAAACATACCTGCCTTTTAGTGTACAGTCATATGCACAGCAGTTCCCATAGCTTTTCCTACTTTCTGGTGGAATTAAAACATGGTAAGCCATGTTGAACATACAAAGTATTTTTAGTGATTTGAGGAGAACTGTTTTTGAATTTCTTCCAGTGAAAACTGGTACGATAAAATTCAAATAACATCAACATGGCCTATTGTAGTCAATCATTTTTGTAAAACTTCTGCATTCCAAACCTGTAACCCTAACTTATACTATTTCTTTCTTCTTATTTTATTCAGTGATCCTACAACCCCCACTAATGAGAACGAATTTTCTTTTAACAAAGGGATTTTTTGTCAGTTTATAAAATTACAGCTTATGTTTTCGTAGAGGTCTACACATCTACCACAGCAGGTTGAAACAAACTCCTGCCTGTCTCATCAGAATTATACCAGTTATGGAACACTTTTGCCATCTCTTAAAGTGTTGCATGAATTATTAAGAATTAAAATACCCTAGCTTGATTGGAAATTTAAATGTTGGTTCATTATTCTTCATTGTTATAAGACCAGTTTAACAAGCTGTTCATTCATTCTGCGGTTACACTCCTTCTAGGTTTTCTAAGGGCTTGATTGATAAATTTTTGTCACATGATTTTTCGTCAATGGTAAACTTTACTGTGTTTTAGAGTATTTTATTATTATGAAAATATATCTGAGATGTTTGTGGTATTGCTTGCCCTTAACAGTAAACTTATTCATAAATATACATACAAATTAAACTTTATTCTGAGCCTCTTTTGGATTATATGATTATGGATTATATGATATTCATTCTACAGCATTTTGAGTTGTTTATGTTGTTAGATTATTATCATTGTTTAGCCCACTCTAGGTTCACAAGATTGCTACATATTGCATTATTGCACATTAGTTTAATAAATGTATACATATGTTTACATAAAATATGTCTTTCACATTTTAACATACTGTTGGGGACAGCCACTCTAGAATTTTCCGGGAATTCATAGTATGTAAACTAGGGTGAATGTGCCCATATAAAACTCATAAAATAGAACCTATGGCCAATCTCTTCCTGAAGGCAATTGTAGGGTGGAGAGGGAACTGATAAACTATAAGCTTTTATAACTTGTCATAAAAGAATCTGTTTTTACTTATCAATAAAGTAGCAATTCAGAGCAATTCTATGGAAATTCAAATGTAAATGCAATAAATTCATTCTTTTTTAAGACCACTTGTGAGTTATCCATAATATATTTTTCTTAAGTATTTGCACATTAATTTTTCTCCAGATATTGTAAATTATGAAGCTTATGTTGATTTTTCCCATTAGCATACTCTGCTGACATTTGTTTTTCTCAGACTTTTTTCCACCAGTTCTCTTCTGACTTTGCTAAATTTCTCTACCTGAGAAAGTTTTAAAATTCTGAAAGTGTCATATTACTGGAGGACTAGAACATAAGAGTGGCATAATAGGAATTTATTTTCTAAATTATCAGCAAACATTAGGTGCACGGTGCCCATAGGACAGTACAGTATCAAGTGCTGGGTAGGTGTGGGAGTGGTATGGGGGAAAGCAGAAATACAAAAAAGTATAAAACATGCTTTGTGTCTTTGAGCAGCTCTTGGTCTAATTAGAAAAGTGAACTGTAAATAGTTATATCTCAATACATCAAATGGATAAAAGTTCAGAGCGATATAGTACAGATGTCATGTCAACCAGGCAGCTTGTACTCAAGTATAGGAATATGGGATGGGCCTTGAGTGCTTTAGGAATTCCCAGAGCTGTAGTGATTTGGGAAGTCTGTTTAGAGTAGGAAGGTGCTAAACTGGATCATAAAGGACAGATGGGATTTTAAAAGGAATAGGATGTTCTAGACCAGAGTAACAGTGTGACAGAAGATCACAGAAGGAAAGTACACAGAGTTTATAGATGGAGACAGTTTGCCTGAAGCAGAGCATTTCAGAACATGAGATAGATTAAGAAAAGGTAATTTGGGCATGATTTATAAAGATCATTGTATGTTAGGTAAAAAATTAAGACTTTATCAATATAAGCAACAGTAAGGCATTTGAGCATGAGAATAAGATGATCAAGGGGTAATGTTTTTAAAAAATTAAAATAAAAGCAGCTCATGAAATTGCAGGTAGGTGGAGATTAGAAGAAAGTAAATGATCTGTGACGCTACTATTAATCCACATTCAAGGTGCTAAGGGTCTGGATAAGGAAGGGGCAATGGAAATGGAAATAGAGGTGTGCTTATGAGAAAGATTTGGAAATTGGAACTGATGATAGAAATTCAAAAGAAAAAGAGGTAAATGATGGCTGGAGACATAGGTTACTGAGAGAATGATGACTCTTTTAACAGATTTTTTAAAAAATAGGGATGAAGGATGATTTTTAGAGAATAATAGATTCAATTTTAGGCATGTTAAATTTCAGGTAGCCAGAAGTCATGAACAAGTAGAAATGTTCAGTAGAGAACTGAGAATATAGGCTTGAACCTCAGAAAAGAGGATGAGTTTGAAGATCTAAATTTGTTGTGTTTGATAGAGCCACACTGAACAGCTCTGGGGTCCTGAAGGGAGATCCAGTGGTCAGAAGCCTCAGACCTCGGTTGTGGGAAGTCCTGTGTATCATTATAAGTGGAAAGCAAGCAGACTCTTCACAACAGGTGTCCAAAGGCCCCGTCCAGGAAAGGGGCAGATATCCAGTCTTTAGAAAAAGCTCAGTCAGGAACCAGTCTCCTCTGACTCACCTCCCAAATTCATTCTCCACAGAGTTATTTATCCAAGGCATAAATGTGATCATATGTTAAAGATCTTGTGGTGCACCCCATCTCCTACCAGTTGAAAGCTAAGCTATTTAGCATGTGGTCGGAAGCCTTCTGCTACCTTTGTAGACTTACTTCCAACTTTTCCCCAATACTCAATGCTGGCCACTCTGAGCTACTTGTAGTTCCCTAAACATGTGTAGTCTCTAGCATTGAGGAGTAATTTTAGAAGAGGGCTTAAGAGCACTGAGTCCAGACCAGATGTCCTGGCTTCAAGTCCTGCTTTGGCCACTTTTACTCCATACGACTTCAGGAAGGGTTCTTTACCTCTTTGTCTGCAAGTGGGAGTGATACCTACCTCAAGGATTGTTGTGAGGGATAAATGAGTTGAGACACATTCCACTCAATATTTTTCTGTATACCAGATATTGAATATTATTTCACCACAAGAGATGGCCAGATAATATGGACAAGAACATATCCCAAGCCTGAGGTCAAGAATCAAAGGGAGGGGCTTCCCTGGTGGCGCAGAGGTTGAGAGTCCGCCTGCCGATGCAGGGGACACGGGTTCG
>NW_020174698.1:2267004-2297133 GCF_003031525.2 Neophocaena asiaeorientalis asiaeorientalis
AAAAAAAAAAAAAAAAAAAAGAATCAAAGGGAGGACGCCGGGGTCCCAGCTAGGGCAGGGACACTGGGAACAAGGGAATCTGATGAAGGTTGCCGCAATGACCTGCGTGTCTCTTGACCAACCTTCTTTCTTTTTCTCTTTTCATTTTTTAAAGTGTGTTTATGTATTTATTTATTTCTTGCATATTGTGACTGTCTCCTGCTGTCGATGCAGAAACCCAGTTACACCAAGGCAACAGGCATATAAACTGGGATTGTCTTGGGCAGTCCTAAATGTGTGATCCCTTTATTCATCGATTCTGTAAGTCGTGGCAGCCAGGGTGATCTTTTTAAAATATAAGTCAGAATGGGTTATCCCTCTCCTCATTAACACTCTTCAATAACTTCTTACTTGTAGAATAAAACCCAAACCCTTTCCAGGGCCCTACCAGGCCTTGCCTGATCTGGTCTCTGCCTACCTCTTCAGCATCACCTTATGATACTCTTTGCTCTGAGTTTCTGGAACACAGCCAGCCTTTCTCCTACTCACCTATCAGCTTTGAACATTTGGTCTCTCTGCCAGGAATATACACCCCCTTTTGCATAATGGGCTTTTTCTTTAGATCCCAGTAAATGTCAGCTTTTCAGAGGATCTTCCTTCACCATTCTCTCTGAAGTAGATACTCCCCACTTAGTCTTTTTATTGCACCTTTTTTTTTCCTTCTTAATACTTATCCCAATTTGTAATTTTTTTGTTCAGTTATTTTCATGTTTATCTCTTGTCTTCCTCGATAGAATGGATGTAAGTTTCATGAAAGTAGGGACCATGTCTGCTTGAGTCACCATTGCTTATAGACTGTCAGTAGATACAGCTTAAATGAATCAATGAATATAGGCTGAAACTATAGAAATAAAAAAGCACAAAGAGCTAGACTGGACTTCAGGGATGTCCATATTCAGAAGGTTGGAAAAAGAGCCCTCACAGAAGACAGACAGAAAAGAGAGACACGGGAAGTCAGGAATAGTGTAGCATCTTGGAAGCCAAGGGAGTCTAACTGGAGGTTTTGTGCCATCATAGGTAGTCAGAAAAGTTTGGGAGAAAGGAGGCTAGATGGTAACATTAGGAGACATGATGAACTGGAAGCAATTCGGGAAACCTGTCATGAGAGGAGTTTGGAAAATAGAATAGCAGTTAACTTAGCCTTGTGTGTATATTGCTGACTCATTTCACAAAAGAAAGTAATGTTTTGCCAATAGGGCTGCCATGAAAGGAATCTATGTAGAATGTGAAGTAAATGTTTCTTTTTCCGTGCTCTTCAAAAGTGAAAAATTAAGCTTTAGTATTTATGCAACATTATTACTTTCAAAAAATTTCTCAGATGGAAGGAAAAATTCAGTAACATAAATGGGGAGAAGGATGCACACTGTATTTTAGCATTAGACAAAGGAGTAGAGTAAGGCAGTTGTAGCAAGATTCCTTACTAAGTATTTAAAACTTTTCTAGTTGGTAAAATGAGGAAAGTTGAAGAAGTTGATCTTTTAGGTCTCCTTTGGGTCCTTTTCATCTGCTCCTACTGTTCCAGGACAACATATTAAAGAAGAAAAACTAAGCAAATTTCTGATAGTCATCTCTTGAATGCTCACTCATCATTTCTCTCATCCTTCCTATTCTCAGGATTTAGTTAGAGTTCACCCATATATTACACACATGGCAGTTGTGTCCACTGGGTCGACTAACAGATCGCCTATCACCACCATTGCTATTGGAAATTTCATGCTGCTTAATTAGTAGACGTGGGTTAGTTGTCTTCAGTAGATCAAAAACTAAGTCCTTTCACTGCAGACCAAATCCCTCCACCTTCATAAGCCCAGGACTTGGTGAAATGATGCCAAGCAGTAGGTTATGGTGTTCAGATAACTGATGTAATTTAGCCAGCAGGGGTTAGAGAGCATGTGCAGTACAGTGGGGAAAAGGAAGGGCACTGGTCTGGCTGCCTAGGATTCTATTGAAAGAGCAACCAGTGATCTTTTTTGCCCATTTCAATCTCTTTCACTATCTTTCCCAACACAAATAAAGTCGTGTTCAGTTACACAAACTGGTGGAACTTGAGGCTAATCAAAACTGAATCAAGAACAATTCAAAAGTGCACAAATATTCTAAAACAGTACATCTGAAGCATTAAAAAAACTAAAGAAATTAAAATCATTCCATTTTAGACTCTAGCTGAAGTACTTCCTTAGTCAAGCTCTAGTGAGGTGTCTAGAAGTATGAACACGTGGTTCCCATGAGACCTGACTCCAGAGGAATTATTTTGGTCATTTTTTCCCCTGAGAGCAGCAAAAAGAGCAAGTGGTGGAAGGGAGTCTGCTTCCTCAGGAGCTTAAACTGGGAAGACAGGAACCAGAAAGCAGGAGCTCTGTTAAATGCCATAAGGGGAGGTGGTGATATGCCCCGCCCAAAACATTTACTTCACCCCCTAACCTGTTTCTTCGGAGCAGTACGTACTGTCATTGTAAGTACAGTCTGTGTTTCTGTAATGCAAATTAGCCAACGTGCAGTTAATAAATAGATGAATGATGTCAATAAGATTGCAGAGGATTTATTTATGCATGTTACAAGTTTAAACCCATCAGAGGCAGGCTTTCTCATAATCAAATGGAAAGACTGAGTCATTTTAGAAAAAAGCTGAAATGCCTTTTGCTAATGTCTAATTTAGTAGCTTCAAGAACTGCTAATACAAATGAAGAATTGTTTTGTTTGATGAAATCTAAAACCTGATTGGGTTTTTAATTTTGATAAACTGGTCTCTATTGAAAGGAAGTTCTTTCATGGACCTGACTTAACCATAATGCTGGGTACAGATGCCAGCAGAGATTTAATACCACATTAGTACTTTGATTAGGATTGTTAGTTTCTTTCAGCACCCTAGTTACAAGTTCCATAGATTTTAAGTAGTCTGCAACAACTGCATTTTTTTTCATAAGCCTCATTCTACAGAATGCAAGACTTTATAGCAGAAAGGCCTATAAAAAATTATGGAATTTTGTCTCCCCTCGTAAAATGTAAACACCACTAAAAGAGGGGTTTTCCATGTTCTTGTTCAGCACTGCAGTCTGAGAACTGTCCAATACCTTACACATAATATTACTAGCTATTATATTACTGATATTCATAATGATCCTGAATCTCTAAGAATAAGTTAATCATAATTATATCAAACTTATTTCACTTTGTTGTGAGCATCAATGATACACATGTATTGAATACCTACTATGTTGGCAGTGTATCTTTATATCTACTTTCTTTTCATCTGTATAATCGTAGATAGGTATTATTATCCCCATTTTATAAATTATGAAACTGAGGCACTGAAAAGTGAAGAGTCTTCACTAGGGTCACACAGATGGTAAATATAGAGCCAGGAAATTCTTTTCTATTTAATTAACATGTTACCTAAGAGCCTCTGGAGTTCTTGATATTTGCCAAAGACTACATTATCAGCTAATAATGGGATATTTTGGTAAGTGTATTGAGACGTTTCTAATCTCTACACATTTTTAGTCATTTAGCTTCAACGTATGAGAAGGATGTGTCACTGGTTACAAAAAGAAGTCCCCTTGCTTGTGGATACGTTCTTTCCTGGAAAACAAAAAACTACTTCTACCTTAGAAACGCTGTGTTTTCATTAATTACTCAAGTTTTGTGCTTTACCTACAAATGATTAGTACCTTGGTTTTACTCTGCTTCTAGATCGTTATAGAACAAATCAATTTCCTCTGCTATAAGCACAGCTCTTGAGATGCTTGAGAGTGTCTGTTTCATCTTGACATTCTCTTTTTTAGACTAACTCTATCCATTTTCTTCTACTTAATCTATACTGATTCCGTCAAGTTTGTTCATATTCTTTGGAAAAGTGACATCCAGAACTAGATTTAATATTCTAATTGTGATATGAAAAATAGTAATACTATTGGTTTCTATAATCTGCATACTGTGTTTGATATCGAATTATGACCTACCATAACTTCTTGATATTTTAAAGATTTACTGTCAAGACCTGTCTTCCCATTATTTACCTACTTGTGCCTCAGTATCCTCATCTCTAGAATGGAGATAATAATAGTACCCTCCTCATTAGTGCTGTTTCCAGTACTGAGTCCAGTGTCCAGCACACAGTAATCTCTCAGCTTTCCACTATTACCGTTTAACCCTAAGTGCAGTGGTCCATTTATCCTTGTTGAATTTCATCAGTTTATTTTTGACTCATTTTTCTTTTGAATGCTGATTTTTTTCAGCCATGGTCACTCACTCCTGAACTCTGTAACATGAACAAATTTTATAATGCCCCTTATTTATTGTCTTTATTCACATGAGGAAAATATTGAACAATGAACAAAATCAAAAAGGCAACAATTTCTTTACATGTGATCAATTTAAATTTTTATTTATCAACAAAATGCCTTATAAATAAAAGTCATTTTGGGGGGGGATGTTAATGTTTAAAAGCAATTTCAATGTTACATTGCATTGTCCTTTAGCAAAGCATTTACTTACCTGTCTTTTAAAATAAGGTTTGGTGATTACTTGAAATTTTCCTTTTTTTTTTTTTTTTTTTTTTTTTTTTTTTTTTGTGGTACACGGGCCTCTCACTGTTGTGGCCTCTCCCATTGCGGAGCACAGGCTCCGGACGTGCAGGCTCAGCGGCCATGGCTCACGGGCCCAGCCGCTCCGCGGCATGTGGGATCTTCCCAGACCGGGGCACGAACGCGTGTCCCCTGCATCGGCAGGCGGACTCTCAACCACTGCGCCACCAGGGAAGCCCCCGAAATTTTCCTTTTAATCAATAAAATTTGATCCCTGTAAGGAAACATTGAATATAGTACATAACAGAAACCAAAACTTGAGTTGATCATGCCATAAAATGAAGCAATTATTTAGAAAAACTTTTCAGACTCATCATTTTATGGAATATTATTTTCCATTTTGGGAAAATTTAATCAAAAGTTATCAAACTAGTCCTCTATTCTTCCTGCCTAGATGGGCATTTACCATCTGCCACTCCAGATGTTCCATAGATTCTTTTCTTACCTTGATAAATATACACGAGTTTACCAGGTCTCTTCTTCCTGTGATGCCCTTTATCCTGCCATCTTCTCAGCGTCCCCAGGGATCAATCTTTGGCAGAGATCATAGTGCAGCAGCCAGTGATGCAGACACCTCTTGGTATAACCACATTACTGGGTCACAGATTACTTTAATGCATTAAGAGTAAGTAAGATAAATCCCTAGAGGGAACAAAACTTCTGTGTTTTTAATTAAACTTCATAAACTTTTCTTGTCACCATATCTCTGCCTGGTAATATGGCAACATGAGCAGACTTTTCTGAGGGCACTTTATGGACTCAAAGCTTATTTTGCCAAACCTAGAAATAAATTTTCTTTTCAGAATGGAGTTGGAGTTGGTAGATCTATATTTTTTTTGGAAAATATGGTTACGTTTATAGTACTACAGAAATATTTTACTACAAAACGCCATTCCTCTTTGATAAAGAACTTTAGGAGTTGAGTAATAACAGTCATACCTCTAACATTTATTGGGCACTCACTAGGTACCAGGCACTGTGCAAAGTGTTTTATGTAGGATATCTCATGAATGTCATAATTCTGTATGATAAAAGTATCATCATCATCACCACCATCATCATCATCATTCGCCAGTAGGGAAACTGAAACATAAAAGGTCTTTAAGGGTCTTTTAGAAACATTTAAATTGAATGTGTTAATGCATTATGGTAGATGAGCCAAAAATATTAAGAGCAGAATAAGTTTATATGATTAAACCATTAAACTCAAGTGTCACTCAGTGGCACAAGGCAGATTCTGTGGAAACTGAGAGCAGTTCAGATAGTATTAACAGCAATTAACACTTATAAAAACAATTTTTAGTTTTAAAAACCCTGCTTCATAGTGTGTATTATTTCATCTGATCTTTGTATCATCACTGTATCTTGTAATGGCATTAGGCAGGGGTGGTAATGAAGAGAGTAGACAACTGAGCAATACTGGTAGGGCTGACCAGAATGACAGCCAAGAAGGGTCATGAAGACCTTGAGGACAGGATGGCCAAATACAGATTCCTCCCTCTGCACCATCTACCATGGATGTTATCTAAGAAAGCCAACTGCAGAATTTTTTTCTTGGAAAACATCCCATCCACACACCAAGGAGTTTTAATCAGATATGGTTTGGGGTTAGTGGATAGAGTCTTAGATTTCCTCAGAATAGTGGCACTTCAATTCTCAAAGCTGTGGGGGTGGGTTAAAGACACATAAGTAACGGAGAGTAATCTGGATGTGAGAAGGGGATCTTGGGGTTTGGTGGGAAGAAAGGGGCCCAGAAGCTGTGGTTTTTCTAGTGCACTGGCGGAGTCACCTGTGACCTTGAGAAAGGAAATTACAAGCACCTGTTACACTTCAAACTATGCTACCCACATGCCACAGACAGCTGTTTGAAGAACAGGACTAAAAAGAACAGGAATGAAAAGGTAATTGTATCACCCAAGAATGAGGTGATTGGGCTTTGTCCCTTCTTCCTTGAGACCTACTTGTAAAACTCATTGTACACACCCAAGTGTCAGCTGGTACCTAAGCATGAATGACTCCTCAGTTGATGTTTCTAATCTTAATTATTGTTTTCTTTCTCCATTCTACTACAAAAATCTTCATAATAAATACTTAGGCTGTTAACCACTTGGGAACCAAAGAACCTGAAAATGAATACAGCTCAATAAAATTCCTGTCTTTCCTGGGACTTATATTGGGCCTTTCCACTTTAATCTTCTGTCACTGGTGCTACCAACTGCTTAGTTCTTACTGACAAAACCTTGGTAATATATTAACTTGTCTGTTTCTCTTATGTACCACATGTATTGCTTTCCTCTTCTGTTATATTTCCACAATCTAACCTCTTTTGTCCACTTCCATAGCCAGAATCAAGACTCCTCTCTCTGACATGAATCGCTATGGTCTCCACCTCTGTGTTTTTGCTTGTATCTGTTCCTTTATTCTGACTAACCTCACCTTCCATAACCATAATTTCTATGATGTTCTTTTTTTAATAACAGCTTTATTTGGATATAATTCACATAGCAAAATGTTTACTCTTTTAAAGTCTACAATTCATTGGGTTTTAGTATATTCATAGTTTTGTACACATCATCAGTGTCTAATTTTAAAACATATTCCTCACCCCAAAAAGAAATCCCGTACTCAGTAGTAGCCACCCACCCCCCTACATTGCCTTCTCTCCCTAGCCCCTGGCAAATACTAATCTACTTCCTATCTCTGTGGATTTGCCTATTCTGGACATTTTGTGTAAATGCAGTCATATCATACGTGACCTTTTGTATCTGGCTTCTTTCACTTAGCATGCTTTCAAAGATCATCCATGTCATAGCATGCATCAGAATCTCATTCCTTTTTATGGCTGAATAATAGTCTATTATATGGATATGCCATATTTTATTTATCCTTTCATTCATTGATGAGCATTTGGGTTGCTTCCATTTTTAGCTATTATGAATAATGCTGTGTGCACATTTACATACAGGTTTTTGTGTAGACACAGGTTTTCAATTCTCTTGGGTGTATATTTAGTAGTGAAATTGCTGTGTCACACGGTAACTCTGTATTTAGCATTTTGAGGAACTGCCAAAACGTTCTCTAAAGTGCCTGAACCATTTTACAATCCCACCAGCCAAGTATGAGAGTTTCAATTTCTCCACATCCTCACCAACACTTGTTACTGTCTTTTTTATTATAGCCAGTTTATTGAGTGAAAAGTTGTATCTCTTATATCTCCTGATTTTGATTTGCATTTCCTTAATGATTAATGTTGTGATCATCTTTTGCAGTGCCATTTGTATATCTTCTTTGGATAATTTATTCAAATCCTTTGCCCATTTTCTAGTTGGGCAAATTATGTTCTACCATATAATTGTATAAATAGGATATATTTTAATGACTGTGTTATGTATTTATGTATGTATGTATATATGAGAATCAGATCTTATTATACCAAGGGTGGCAATACAGTTTTGTTTTTAGACATGGGGTTGAAGTTAGCATATCTACATTTAATTTGGAAAATAGGATCACATTTGTAGTTGCAGGTGTCCTATAGAAATATTTTTATTTTAAAACACCATTCCTCTGTGATAACTCAAAGAACTCTAGGAGTTGAATAATAATAATTATACCTGACACATATTGTATACCTACCATGTGCCAGGAATATAGCATATAAATATATATTATATAAAATCAACTGTATAAATTATGTAACTCATACATAAATACAGATATAATATAGATATATTCATATTATTTATATCTAATTGGGTTTGTCTTAATATTGACTTGTAAGAGTTCTTTATATACTCTGGATACAAGTCTCTTATCAGATACGTGATTTGCAGATATTTTCTCCTGTTCTGTAGGTTGTCTTTTTCTCTTTCTTGATCATGTCCTTAGAAGCACAACATTTTTTAAAAATTTTTATGAAGTTCAATTTCTCTACTCTTTTCTTTTGTTACTTGTGCTTTTGTTACCATATCTAAGAAACCATTGTCTGATCTAAGGTCACAAAGATTTACTTCTGTGTGTTCTCAGAGAGTTTTATACATTTAGCTCTTACCTAGGTCTGTAATCCATTTAGAGTTAATTTTTATATATGGTGTGAGTTAGGGATGTAACTTTATTTTTTTGCATGTGTCTATCCAGTTTTCCCAGCACCATTTATTGAAAAGACTATTATTTCCCCATTTAATGGTCTCGGCACCCTTTTCAAAAATCAGTTGGCCATGAATGTAAGGGCTTATATCTGGACTCTCAATTCTATTGCGTTGATTCATTTGCCTATCTTTATGTCAGTAATCCACTGTTTTAATTGCTGTAGCTTTGTAGTAAGTTTTAAAAGCAGAGCTTGTCCTCCAGGTTTGTTCTCTTTCCAGATTATTTTTCTGTTCTAGGTCCCTTGCATTTCCATATGAATCTTAAAATCACCTTCTCAGTTTCTGCAAAGTGTTTAATAGGGATTATGTTGAATCTGTAGATCAAAATGGAGGATTTTCATCTTAACAGGTTATTAAGTCTTCCAATCTAGTAACATGGGTCTTTCAATTTATATAGGTCTACTTTAATTTCTTTCAATGACATTTTGTTTTTATTATGTAAGTCTTAGACTTTTATTTCAAGTATTTTATTCTTTTTGATGTTGTAAATGGAATTGGTTTTATATTCAGATTTTTCATTCCTCAGGTATAAAAATATAATTGATTTTTTTATATTCACCTGTATTCTGCAACCTTACTGAATTTGTTTACTACTTCTATAAGATGTTCTGGAGGATTTTTTGTAGATTCCTTGAGGTTGTCTATACACGAGGTCATTTCATCTGTTAATATAGTTCTACTTCTTTGTTTCCATCTTGATTCCTTTTTTTTTCTTGCCTAATTTGCTGGCTGGAATCTCCAGTACAGTGTTGAAATAGCAAGGGTGAGTGTCTGTGTCTTCTCTTGCTCCTAATCATAGGGGAAAAGCTATCAGTCTTTGACCATTAAGTATGTTGTTAGCTGTGTGCTTTTGTGAATAACCTTTACCAGGTTGAAGCAATTCCCTTATATTCTTACTTTGTTGAGTGTTTTTATCAGGAAAGAATGTTGGATTTTGTTAAATGCTTTTTCTGTATTTATTGAGATGACTATATGGGGTTTGTCCTTAATGCTATTAATATGGTCTATTACATAGACTGATTGTCATATGTTAAACCAAACTATCATTTCTGGGATAAATCCCACTTGTCATGGTGTATAATCCTTTTTATATGTTGTAGATTCTGTTTACTAGTATTTTGTTGATGTTTTTACATCAGTAGTCATAAGAAGTGTGTAGTTTTCTTGTCCAGCTTTGGGATCATGATAATACTGACTTCATAGAATGAGTTGGAAAGTGTTCATTTCTCTTTTATTTTTTGGAAGAGTTTTGTAAAAGATTGACATTATTTCTTCTTTAAACATTTGGTACAGTTTGCCAATGCTGCATTCTGTACCTGGGCTTTTCTTTGTTGAAATTTTTTAAATTGTTAATTCAGTCTCTTTACTCTTAAAGTCTATTGAGATTTTCATCTTCCTCTTCAGTCACATTTAAGGTGTCTCTTTCTAGGAATTTGTCCCTTTCATCTGGGCTATTTAATTTGTTAACATACAGTTGATAATAGCACTCCATTATAATCCTTTATATTTCTCTAAGGCCAATAGTGATATCTTCTCTCTCATTCCTGATTTTATTAATTTGGGTGTTACCTTCCGCTCCACCACCCTTGGTCAGTATAGCTAGAGTTTTGTTAATTTTCTTGATCTTTCAAAGAACCAATTATTGGTTTTGTTAATTTTCTCTATTCTTTTTCTATTTGTTATCTTTTATTTCTATCCTAATATTTATCATTTCCTTCCTTCTACTTGCTTTGGATTTAGTTTTATTTTTCTAGTTTTAAAGTATAAGGTTAGCTTATTGATTTGACTGTTTTTTCTCAATTAAAGCATTTACAGCTATAAAATTTCCTCAGATCATTGCTTTTGCTGCTTCCCATACATTTTGGTATGTTGTGTTTATCTTTTCATTTATCTTTTTAAAATTTCCCTGGTGTTCTCTTCTTTGACCCATTGGTATTTAGGAGTGTGTTGTTTAATTTCGACACAATTTCCCAATTGTCTTTCTGTTACTGATTTCTATTTTCATTTCATTATGGTTGGAGAACATACTTTCTGTCATTCAGGGTTTTTTTTTTTTTAAGGCTTATTTTATAGCCTAGCATATTGTCTATACTAGAGAATGTTCTACATGCACTTAAGAAGAATATGTATTCTGCTTTTATTAGGTGGAGTGTTCTATAGATGTCTGTTAGATCTAGCTGGTTTTTAGTGTTGATCAAGTCTTCTGTTTCCATGTTGATCTGCCTCGTTCTAGTCATTATGGAAAGTGGAGTATTGAAGTCTCAACAACTATTGTTGAATCATCTATTTCATCTTTCAATTCTGTCCATTTTGCCTTATGTATCTTGAGGCTATTTAGGTGCATATATATTCATACTTATTTATGGCTTCCTGATTGATTGACCCTTTTATCAGTTAAAATGTCCTTCTTTATCTTTACTGACAGTTTTTGTCTTTAATTATATTTTACCTGGTATCAGAATAGCCTCTCCAGCTCTCTTTTGGTTTCTGTTTATATGGCGTATCTTTTTCATCCTTTTCAACTTTATTGTGTCTTTAATCTAAAATGTTCCTCTTGTAGACAGCAGATGGTTTGATCATGTCTTTTTTCCATTCTGATAATCTCTGCTTTCCATTTGGAGTGCTTGATCAATTTACATTTAATTTAATTACTGATAAGATAGAATTAAGTCTACAGTTTGGTTTTGTTTTCTTTATGTCTGATGTATTTTTTTGCTGCTTTCCTCTTTCATTACTCACTTTTTTGATTAAAGTATTTTTAATATACCAATTTAAATCCCTTTTTGTGTATTTACTTGAGTTGTTTTCTTAGTAGTTACCCTGAGAATTACAATTAACATCTTAACTTAAAACAGTATAGTTTGGATTAATACCAACTTAATTTTAATAGTATGTAAAAACTTTAATACAGTTATTTTCCCTTCTGCCTCCTTTGTGCTATTATGGTTGTACAAATTACACCTTTTTTTTTTTTTTTTTTACCATCTTTATTGGAGTATAATTGCTTTACAATGGTGTGTTAGTTTCTGCCTTATAACAAAGTGAATCAGCTATACATATACATATATCCCCATATCTCCTCCCTCTTGTGTCTCCCTCCCACCCTCCCTATCCCACCCCTCTAGGTGGTCACAAAGCACCAAGCTGATCTCCTGGTGCTATGCGGCTGCTTCCCACTAGCTATCTATTTTATATTTGGTAGTATACATAAGTCTGTGACACTCTCTTATTTATACATTGTAAGCCCATCAACACAGTTTTATAATTCTTTACAAAGTTGTCTTTTAATTTACATGAGGAGTTTCCCAAAAAGTACATTTATACTGTCCTTTGTATTTACTTATGTAATTACCTTTATCAGTGCTCTTTATTTCTTTATGTGGATTTGAGTTACTGTTAAGTGCCCTTTTGTTGCAGCCTGAAGGACTCCCATTAGTTTTTCTTGAAGGGCAGGTCTACTAGCAACAAACTCTCTGTTGTCATTTATCTGGGAATGTATTACTTTCTTCTGTTTTACATGGTAGTTTTGCTGGATATTGAATAGTCGGTTGAGTCTTCTTTCCACACTTATTGTTGAAAGCATCATCTTACTAACTTCTGAACTCCAAGGTTTCTGATGAGAAATTTATTGTTAATCTTATTGAGAATCCTTCTATGTGATGAGTTGTTTTTCTCTTGCTGCTTTCAAGATTCTTGGGCTTCAGTAGTTTGGCTATGATATGTCTAGGTGTGGATCTTTCTGAGTTTATCCTACTTGGTATTTGTTTAGGCTCTTGGATGTGCAGATTAATATTTTTGATCAAATTTGGGAAGTTTGGGTCATTATTTCTTCAACTATTCTTTCTTCCCTTCTTCTGTTTTTTCTCTTTTTGGGTCTCCCATTATTCATATTTTGGTACACTTGATGGCAGCCCATAGGTGTCTGAGGCTCTGTCATTCTTCTTCATTCTTGTTTCTTTTTGTTCCTCAGACTAATCAGTGAAAAAGTTCACTGATTCTTTCCTCTGCCAGTTCAAATCTACTGTTGAGCCCCTCTAGTGAACATTGTACTTTTCAACTCTAGAATTTCTGTTTGTTTTTTAATTCTTTCTTTTTATTGATGTTTTCAATTTGCTGAGATAGCATTCTCATTTTCTCTTAATTCTTTTTTAAAATTTTTGTTGGACTATAGTCGATTTACAATGTTTTGTTAGTTTCTGCTGTACAGCAAAGTGAATCAGTTATACATATACATATATCCAGTCTCTTAATTCTTTAGACATGGTTTCCCTTAGGTCTTTGAACATATATATATATATAAAAGTTTTTGTCTAGTAATTCCAACATCTGGACTTTTCTCAGGGACAATTTCTATTGACTTCTTTGACTCCTATTAGGGTTATACTTTACTCTTTCTTTACATGTCTTGTAACTGGACACTTGAGATAATATAATGTGGCAAACTTAAAAATCAGGTTTTCTACCCCCACTTCCCTATGATTTGTCATTTTTGTTATTATTACTTTTACTATTCGTTTAATTTGGGACTTTCCTGGAGTAATTCTTTAAAGACTGTACTTTTTGTGTTGTGCAACCATTAAAGTGTCTGCTTGGTTAGCTTAGTGGTCAGCTAATGATTGTATTAAGATTTCCTTAAATGCCGAGGACCTTTTCCAAAGGGCTGTATTTGTGTGCCAGGACATGTTTTTAGTGCTTCAACATGCAGTTCATAACTCTACCATACTTAGACTTCACTTTCTGCTTGCATCGACTGTCAAGGTCAGCAGAGATGAAAGATTTGAGCCTTCTCTGGTCTTTCCTGGGCATACACAGAGTTTTGCACATGCCCATGGCCTTCTAGATTTCCAGGAATCTGTTGATGCTTTTCAGCAAACCCTATAGACAGACATGTTATTTCCCAGTTTTTCCTTTTAATTTTTTGGTCAGTTCCTTGTCATAACATGTATCACCACCTAAGTTGCCACTGATTTTTTCTGACAAATGCTCGAGGGATATGGCTGTTCAAACAGCTGACTCTGAGTCACATCAAATAAAGACAAGCCCTGAGAATGGAGCTTTTCAGGGCCTGCCACCTAGGTCATATAGTGGCACTTCTCTGGAGATGGGGATTTGTAGGCACTCTGAACCTGTTCTGCCTTCTCCAGTGACTGCTAACCTGATAGTTTTCACAGTTAACCATGGTTGTCAGTCCGTTTTTAAAGCTTCCAAGGGGCTGGCAAGAGAGTAATGGGAATAGGGCAGGTTAAAATTCCACAAAACTTGATGTTTTTTACCAAGATCCAACTGTTTTTTTTGAATACATGCTCTTTGGATTATTGCAGTCCTTTGGCTAATTTTTCAAGTTCTTAAAAGTTGATTTTGACAGTTTTGCCAGTTTTCTTGATTTTATGCAAGAGCCAATTTTCATTACTCGCCCATTCCAGAAGTGCTTCCCCTCTACTCATTTGTTCTTAAGCTCAGTGTTTTCTAGTTGCTTCTTTAAAATTCTATTTGCTGATTTCTCTTTTGCCATTTGAAATACTGTTTGGTAGGTTTTAGAGCCCCTTACTTGACCGTCTGCATCTCTGTATGTATCATAATTATATTTATATACTAAAATAGAGACGTTTTCCATCAAGCCTCTTCATTATCCTTCTATTATATTCTTGTCTTCTTCCTCACTAAACCAAATACTCACATGTGTGCACATGAGCTTTCCCAGAATATTTGGATTGATATTAGAATTAGAAATAGACAAGCCTCAGTGTTTTAAATAAGATGAGCAGTTAATTATTGATGTCTTACTATCAGCAGCCTAAAAAACTTTTCTCTTTCCATTTAAATTTATTACGCAAGATTCCTTCACAAAGCCTTTCCAAATTAACAATGCCTAGTCATTTCAGTATAAGTGTAAATATAAACTATAGTGATCAGATGGACACACCTGTTAGTATACATACGTCTGCCGTCACTTTGGCCTTATTTCAGTTTACCATGTAACTTCCCAGTTTGATGGCCTCAACAAATTGTGACTGAGAAGATAATATGAAGAAAAGTGCTTTGATGATATTCTTCAGGTGCCTTCCGTAATAGAAATACCAAGTCTTAAAGATCCTTCTTTTGGCATAAATCTTAGCGAAAGTTATAAGCAGTGAACCAAGCAGACTTATGTTTACTTGGTTCCACGAAGGCCTCTAACTTCAAACTTAAATATGTAGGTTTAGTGGTTGAGAGCATAGATTTAGGAGAAAAGCAAACCTTCTAACATCTAGAATCTGCCAAACTCTGTGATTTAGACAAGTAATAATTCTTTTAGTTTATAATTAAGGAAACAAAGGCATGATAAATACTAAATAGGGTGTTTATGAACATATGTGTGAACATGTGTATGTACACAAATATATACATGTGTGCTATATGTGTGTGTGTATATTTGTGTGTATGTACACATACACACGCATACGTATATAGTGTAAAATGCTTAGCGCATGCCTGACACATAACAAGCATTAAATAATTGGTAGATACATATATTTCTAGATACATCTAGAGAGATAAACAGACATATCTATAGCATAGCAGATTATTAAATAATAACAGTAGATATACGTTGCTGAGAAAAAAATAAACTGAGATTTATATACTTGTTTTAGAATGAGTGAATTAAACTTTCAGGATAAGAATTTTTAAGTATATAATATTTGAAATAGTATGTTTTTCTTAACTGTGTCTTAAGCAGCTTCAAGTCAAGAACTTTATGCTGCGTTTCTTTATATTCCCCATACTAGGTACAGTGCTATATATATAGCACACACCTAAGGTATTTATTATATAAATGAGTTACTAGTTAATTCATCTTTTTAGAAATTGTTTATAAATTATGGGAATTCCCTGGCGGTCCAGTGGTTAGGACTCTGCGCTTTCACTGCCAAGGGCACGTGTTCAATCCCTGTTCAGGGAACTAAGATCCCACAAGCTACATGGTGCATCGAGGAAAAAAAAAAAGAAAGAAAAGAAATTATTTATAAATTTAATGAATTCTGTTAATAAATGTCCTTAGGGGTGCTCTTAAGTAGTTCTCAAAAATCTCAAGTACTGTAACTCTTTGCACTTATAGTTAGTGCCCAGGAAATCCTGAAGATGCCATTAAGCATTAAAAAGATTTAATTTCATTCTCAAAAGATTTGTCTCCAGACCTTACGTTATTTTTGCAGTACGCGGGCCTCTCACTGTTGTGGCCTCTCCTGTTGCGGAGCACAGGCTGCGGACGTGCAGGCTCAGCGGCCGTGGCTCATGGGCCCAGCCACTCCACGGCATATGGGATTCTCCCGGACCGGGGCACGAACCCGTGTCCCCTCCATCGGCAGGCAGACTCTCAACCACTGCGCCACCAGGGAAGCCCCAGACCTTACGTTATTTTTAAGTGATAAGTCTGTTATCTCTATTATGTGTATTTAAGCACAGAGAAATGCACCCATACCTCACTCTCAAAGAAAAATGGAAATGTAGCTCATACAAACATTTTTTAGTTCCTGTAGGTGTCTATTCAGTTTTATAAGAGGCTTTTCCTAACTAGTTTTGCAACAATACAAGTCTATTTGAAGACCCTTGTATAACTTACTTATCTATCTATATGCTTTTTTAAAAAAATATATTTATTTATTTATTTTTGGCTGCGTTGGGTCTTTGTTGCTGCGCATGGGCTTTCTCTAGTTGCAGCGAGTGGGGGCTACTCTTCATTGCAGTGCGTGGGCTTCTCATTGCAGTGGCTTCTTTTGTTGCGGAGCATGGGCTCTAGGCACGCGGGCTCAGTAGTTGTGGCTCACGGGCTTGGTTGCTCCATGGCCTGTGGGATCTTCCCGGACCAGGGATCAAACCCGTTTCCCCTGTACTGGCAGGCGGATTCTTAACCACTGCACCACCAGGGAAGTCCCTATATGTTTATTTTTAAATTTTTTATCATTTATATATTCATGTGTTTATATCCTTAACAAACTTGAATCAATAATTTTTATTTTAGTATTTATAAATTTGTATGTTTATGTATTTTTTTAAAAATTTGTACTATCTCTCATAACAATATGGCAACAGAAAGGACCTGGCCAGGAAAGTAGCATCTAAGGAAAATAGAAACAAGTTATAAATGCAACAGGGTAAAAAAAAGAATATTCCATTTATCATAAGGGATATATTTCTGTATATAATCTCTATAAACCACTGCTTTGAACTGTGAAGTATAAAATTTATAATTACTAAAACTGTGTATAAACTGAATAATATGTTGTTTGCAATTACTTGAATTTATTTTTGTTTAAAACTATCTTCAACTGATTCTTTTTTTTACTGATTTTTACATTTACTCATAGCTCATGGTTTGCTAAGAGAATTTAAAGAAATTTATTATACTTTTCTGAAGTAATTCATAAATTATTATTTTAATATTCAATATCAGCATGCACCCTAGTACTCTTTATTGACAACTTAAAAGTAGAGAAACAGCAGAGTAACTTGTACAAATACTAAAGTTATCCCGTTTTTAAAAAGGGCCACCAGACCAAAAACAATGAAACATAAAACGGACTATCCCAAGGACAGGAACTGTGTTCACTTCTGTCTCCTCAGCCTATAAGAGTACCTCAGACACAATATGTATCTAATAATTATTGCTAGGTAAACAGATTTAATCTTTCAATTTTTGCTTGTTTTTCTATTTTAAAAATTTTGCTAATCTTTAAGAGATGGTAGGGGAACCTAAGAAATGTTTACTATAACTCCTAGTTGCAGTTTGAGCATGAGCTTGTTGAAAAAAATGATGAAGTAGATGTTATATTACTCAAATCTGGACTTAGCATTTCAGTGCTACGAGGGAAACTCAGAAACATAAGTAAAATAGGAAAGGAGGAACAGGTTTACGTTTTTAAGTTTTGCCTGTTAACAATTTGTTATAAGATTTGGTTTTATATTTTAAATTATGTTTCTTAACCATTCAGTCACATACTTGATATGTGCAGAAAATAAATGTACATGTTTTATAAAGTAGGTTATCGAAATAAAGTTAATTAAACCTTAAGGTACATCAGAATCACCTGTAGCCTTGTTAAAACAGATTACTGGGTCCATCCCCAGAATATTTCAGTTGGTCTGGAATGGGGCCCAAGAATTTGCATTTCTAACCAGTTTCCAGGTAATGTTGCCACTGCTGATCTAGAGACCACACTTTGAGCACCCGTGTCTAAACCAATGATTCATAATTCTCCTTTGCTGTCCCTCCGAAGAAAAATAATTAAAGTACACTGTCATCTTTCTTCAGTAACAAAAAACAAAACAAAAATCTGTAGTCCAGTCTATAAAGGTCTTCGTCATTCTCTTGATTTTTTTTGTTTTTTTAGGAAATAACCAGCACAAAGATACATTTTAGAGCCTTTTTCAATGAAGCACTAATGATCCACTGTAGCAAAGTATGTGAATTGTGATTTCCAATAAGAAGAGGTTTAATTAATACCAGTCATCATATAAAATGAGTAGCTTCATTTGTGAAGTCCAAATGTTCAATCATTTCTATTCATCAAAGAAGAAGGAAGTATTTCCAACCAGTAAATTCCAAAGAAATGCTTTATCACTATTCTTTAATTATGACTAAGAGGCTTTTCCTGTGTAGTACTGCAGCAAACAAACAAGCTTTTCTAATTCATGTATGATCACAAATAATCAGGCACTGTTTATCCAACTGTTATCCACTGTTATCCAACAAATTAATATTTTGAATTTACGTTAAAATTTGTGAATGCCATTCTTTTGGAATAGTTATTTGAATACCTGATATGACAGAATTTTTCAGCTGGAAGGGATACCACCTAGCATCTGGTCCAAACCCCTTAGTTTACAGACACCCAGCTTGAGTGTTTTAAGATATGTTTTAGCCTTGGAGGCCCAGGCAGGACTGGAAACTCACTGTCTTGATTCCTCGTTTCGTGTTTTTTTCCATTACCCGTAGTAGTTACTTTACCAGAAGGTATTTGGAATTAAATATTTTCAAATATTTGTTTGATGAAGTGTTTAAGGTTCATATATACTAGCATTATGTAGCAGGATAGAACAGATAGTTTGTCTGGTACAGAGACAATAAACTTTGTGCAATTGTTTACTTTCTTTATCTCTGTTTTCTTAATCTATTATTATCCAGATAAATCAGTTAAAAATAACAGGACCTTAGTTTTTTTTATGAAGATCTGTAGAGTTGTCTTTCTTAGTGTTCATGGAAATAATTATAAGAGACTGTATATATTTCTACCACATGGTGCTAGAAGTAGGGTTATATGTTTTTCCATTCTTCTTATGAAATAAAATATAGTCCCAGTGTCACTATTAGTAAAGGAGTCATTTGAATGTTTAGTAATGTACTTCTGTACAATTTAGAATTTGTTGTTAAATTTGATTTTCTACTACCTTTTTTATCTGCTCTTTTTTTCTATTTTAGTAATAAAGACCCAACATTGCTTGACATAATTGAGAAATGAGACTTTCCTAAAGCTTATTTTATTTCACTTGTTAAATATTACTGGGGGACAGCAAGCAGGCACAGCCAGGGAAGGGACTGGTGGAAGTGGGGAGACCATGCCCAGCATAGCTCATGGGCCAGTGCAGTGATGCTCAGGTACATGGTGGTTGGCGACTGGGAGGCGGGCGAGATGTGCCTACCCATGAATTATGCCAGCGACGCCTTCCTGGAGGATTACATGCCTGCCATCTTCAACTGCTACGCAGTCAGTGTCACCTTAGGGGACAATTAGTACCTCCTGGTTCTCTGTGACACGGCCAAACAGAAAGACTAAGAGCAGACAAGAAGACTGTGATCATCTGAGGCTTTTATCTTATCCGATGACTGATGTCCTCCCTGTATGCTTCTCTGTGGTAAATGTAGCCTCGTTTCAAAATGTGAAAGAGGAGTGGGTAACAGAACTTAAAGAATACACACTAAATATACCTGTTGTATTAATAGGAACTCAGATCTCCGAGGTGACCCCAAAACTATAGCAAGACTGAAAGATATGAAAGAAGAACCTGTGTCTGGAACAAGGGTGGAAACTAGCAAAAGAAATGAGAGCAAGGACTTCCCTGGTGGCGCAGTGGTTAAGAATCCACCTGCCAATGCAGGAGACACGGGTTCAAGCCCTGGTCCGGGAAGACCCCACATGCCTCAGAGCAACTAAGCCCAAGCACCACAACTACCGGGCCTGCGCTCTACAGCCCGCAAGCCACAACTACTGAGGCCACGTGCCACAACTACTGAAATCCACACGCCTAGAGCCCATGCTCCACAGCAAGAGAAGCCACCGCAATGAGAAGCCTGCACACCACAACAAAGAGTAGCCCCCACTCACCACAACTAGAGAAAACCTGCGCACAGCAACGAAGACCCAATGCAGCCAAAAATAAATAAATAAATTTATTTTTTTTAAAAAATTTTAAAAAAAAGAAATGGGAGCATGCTGCTATGTGGAATGTTCACCTTTAGTCCATCAGGGATTGAAGTGTTTGGTGAGGCTATCACAGCCATTTTAACTCCAAAGAAACACACAGTTAAAAAAAAAATAGGATCAAGATGTATCAACTGTTGTTTAATTACATGAGAAGCATCTCCAGTGGCCAAGAAAATGGTCCATTTCTCTCAGAAAGCATATGAAATGCTACAGCTGTACGCAGACCTCTTATAAATAATGAATCAGTTTAAAACTTGAAAGAGATTTTTTAAAAAACCCTGCCATCAGAATTCTATAAAATTCATTAAGGATGTTTCTCCAAGGTCGAAAACGCAGTAAATGCATCTGAAGCCACAATCTATTCTAAATAACTTTATTTCAACCAGAAAGTACAATCTCTCTGGGCTTTCATAGTTTAAAAAGCTACAACCACACCATGTTGTTAGCTATGTGAAAAACAGTGCTATCAATATAACTGCCTGGCTTAGACCATCCATACTTCTGCATAGTCCTTATGGAATCTGCACAAAGAAGCATCTTCTCCCTTTGCTCCAATTAATTGTTCTTGTATGTAAGTTGCTTTCTCTTTTAGTATATCCAGAGTGTTGAAACAACAAGGCCAACCACGTAGCCAAAGGTCCCTCCAAGCCTACAAGAGATGGGCCATCCCTGAGGGGAACATGTATAAGATCAAAAAAGAACAAAAGTTTTATTACACTTGAGCCAGAAGTTAAGTGTAACCTAAATATTTCTATATTAAAGCTTGATGTGCTTTTTCTTTAAGAATACCAGAAGTGTAATAAAGTCATAATTGCATTTATTATGAAAACTGAAAGTGTATACATTTTAGTTAATGTGCATTAAATACCTGTAACAAGAGTTCTGACAAAAAATAAAATAAAATAATTACTAAGATGTTTCTTTTTGTTTCACCTTATATTAATTGGTAATAATCCTGCCAGTAACCATAAGAAGTACCCTTAATAACTCATTGGCTGAGTACTGATCTGCATCTACATGGGGTTAAACTCCATAAGGAAAGAGCTATCAGAAATTAGTAGCCTACACAACAGAATGGGAATAATTCACAGTCCTGCCAGCCAGAATGGAAAAACCTCCTAATAATGTGGGGCATCAGGGGGAATTATCAGGAGAATCATATCTTAGTAGTGGAGTTTATTGAGTCCTAAAGTCTTCCTGCATCTGCTCTAACACAACTTAAAAGCAAACCTGGAAGGGGTCAAACTGATCTCAAGTAACTACATGCCAGAAAAACCTCCAATACTCTTTAAAGGAATACAAAGAATCTAGTACTCATGAAAGTAAACTTCATATGTATTAGTTTTCTGGGGCTGTCATATCAAATTACCACAAACATGGTGTGGCTTAAAACAACAGAAATGTATTCTTTCACTGTTCTGGAGGGCAGAATTCTGAAATCAAGTTAAGCAAGTAGGAAGCAGAGGGAAGGGGGTGGGATCCAGATGCTTCATTGGCTGCAGGTCGGCGCAAAGAAGTTCCCCGACGATTATGGAGCCAGCAGAAGCCGTGTTGGAGGAGAAAGTGCTCAAGTGTATGACTTATTCAGCACAGCTTGTTGAATGACTTGGGGTCATTATGAATATTGATTTTTGGATTGCATCACAGATAACATTGCAAGGAACGTCTGCTGCTGCTGAGCAGGACAGTGGTTAATGTTCCTTAGGTACAATGGTTTCAGGAACCACTGAGAATTCTAGAGAGACGACTGTAATAATGAAAAATCTCTCAGAAGATAATGCAAAAAGGAATTCCCCTAAATGTCCTATAACAGCCTGGCAGACTCTGCTTAAACCAAGAAATAGTATCTGGCAAGCACTGCTATGAAGACCAAAAACTATGTCAAAAAAAAAAAAAAAAAAAAAAGCTTTTCAGTGGCACTTCCACCATGAGTGATTGTGCCCAAGCAACTCGGCAAGCTTTGAGAAAAGGAAGGAACTCTGTTTCAAATATGTGAATAGTGGTCAAATGTGACCACGTGGATTTTGTGGAACATTTTATTTCCCAGACCTATCATTACCAACATGGGCACATATTTTTAAACTTACGTCTAAAAAGAAAGATTACTGAAAGATTTCATAACCGCCCTGTCAGCTCAAGATCTGGATCATAGTACTGAGGATGTTCTGTCATACCCACGTGCCAGACCACCGTGTGCACAGAAGGGTACATTGTAGAAGATACTTCTCAAGAGAATGGTCAAAACAGATTTTCTGTGACAAAACCTACCAAAATAAGGGGAAAATAGAAATGGTATTAATTCAAAACAAACCTCTGCATGGGACTGTGTCTTCCAACACTTGGGGAATAAAGCTCCCAATGGAGCTTTACTTTATCCTAAAACAGCGAGATGACAATGAAATCTAATTGGAGACAGAGAAGACATGACTTACGCAAAATCCACTACCAAAATAAAACAAGCAGAGTTTACTGTGTGTACTGTGATGCTCAGAAGAGAGTAATGGTCTTCAAATGATGAGAACATTTTGATAAAAACACACACTGGAATACCAGCAGATTCTCATGAGCCGTGTGGATTTTGTCACGTGTCTTCAGTATGATGAGAGAATGGTCACAGCTCCACTGCCGCCAACCTGTGGGCTGTTGGCACGTGAAACACACTGACTCCTCATTGTGAAGCTGTTTTGTGCCTAAATGTCAGTAATGGTGTGATGGTGACAAAGCAAGACTGCTTTGGGGGGTGTAGTCTCCCTCCTAAGGATCGTAGTTGTGGAGTTTGGTGTCAAGGACATTATTTCTGTGTCAGGAGGTAGCATTATGAGAGTGTAGAACACAGTACTGTAAGCCGGGAAGGACCTAAGATGGATGCAAGTGAGGCATTGCCCATTTGCAGTACCGTAAGAGGCTGGTAACACGTGATTCATCTGACACCATCAGGTTGTGAGGCTGTATTATGTATTGGTCTGACAGGTCTGCTGTAACAAAATACCATAGACCGGGTGACTTAAACAACAGAAGTTTATTTGCTCATAGTTCTGGAGGCTGGAAGTCCAAGATCAAGTATCCGGCCAGGTTGCTTCCTTCTGAGGCCTCTCTCCTTGCCATGCAGACAGTCTCCTTCTCACTGTGTCCTCAGGCGGCCTTTTTCTCTGTGCACGTATGCTCCTGGTATCTCTTCCTCTTTTTATAGGAACACCGGGATGAAGAACAGTGGGAACAAATCCCCACGCAGGTTCTCGGACTGGGTTTCAGGTGTCGGGAAAGGGGCACAGTGGGGCCTGCAGGTGACCCAGGGGAGCTAATCTTCTCAACACAGCCAGCTGCCCAAGTTCTGCTGTCCAAAAATGGGTCTTATCTTCCATGAGTGATTAGGATCTCCTGTCCCTCCTCCCTTCCTCTCTGCTGCTTCTTTCCCATGTTTGATCCTAGGTAAAGATGGCCTATAAATGTATTTCATTTAAAAAAAAGAAAAGAAAGAAAAAACCCACGAGTTTAAATCCCGATTCTACCACTTAGTAGTTTACTTTAGACAAGTTACTAGATTTCTCTGTGTATCAAATTTCTCATTTGTAAAATTGAAATAAGAATTTCTGCCCTCACAGGATTGTCACAAAGATTGAGTAAGATAACTCACTTAAGCAACTAGCAAGGGACCCAGAACATGGCAGGCGCTCAGAACATTTTTATTGGCTTTCCTATTCTGTGCTGGTGCCATGCAGGAGAATACAGGAGAAGAGGTTTGGAGAAGGAAGAATGCACGGGAAAAGTTAAAAGTTCCACTTTTACATAAGTGAGTTGGCATCAATATACTGAGAGTTACAAGATTTGTAAATTTTAAACAGCGTCCTGTACAGCATGTTGTAAACTAGGGACTGTGCTAAGCAGTGCAATAAGAATTGTATTTTTACCACTTAAATTATCATTACTGCCCTTATATTGTATAGTGACAGCAGTTAATTCCAGATTTATCCATTAAAGTCTTCTGGTTAATGTGTTAATAAAGATTTCAAATTAATTTCAAGGCACCACAAAGAGTTTTGAGAACTGTTATGGCATTCCTTGCTTCCTGTTGCCCATATTCTGAGTCTGAACCTTTCAGCGTGTATGATCTGGTGCCTACTGACTCTTGAAGCCTCAGCTTCTCCCACCTTCTGTCTAGACTCTTACCTCTAATGCCAGGCTCCCACCATATTGAGCTATTTGGGATTTCTCTTCCCGGGACTCTCACACATGGGGTGCAGTCTGCCTGAGACACACTTTCCATCTCTTCAACTGGCTATTTCCTGATTATCCTTCATTCACCTGCAAAGCCTAAGCAAGGTACCCCTTCTAGAAATTATCCTGTTTATCACTGTATGTTCAGTCCCTAACACAGTACCAGGTACGTTAGGATTTCAGTAAATACCTGTTAAGTGAATAAATCAGTACTCAGCCTAAATGCAGAGGACTGCAATGATAATTTTCCATTACGTATGTAGTTGTATAACCTGTAAATTTTCAAATTCCATTTACATAGGAAAAAAAGTAGAAGTAGTTTTTTCTTTAGTGTGTGTATTATGTCCTACTTTATACACTGCATCACGTCTAAAATGGGTTGAGGTCTGCTTCCTTCTTGTAACTGCTATAAGGGATTTGTAGATTCCTATGCAGCCATTCATTTTGAATTTGGTTTTTCGAAAGAAAAAATACATATAGTGACTACTGTAACAAAACAGAGAAAGAGGATTCTCATAGAAGGGTTTTTCCTCTTAAATTTGTATAAGCTTATAAAGGTATTTTTAAAGGTAGGGGAAGATTTAGATTAGTCATATAAAATACCCCAAAAATGGTATTTGTATAGAAATACATCTCAAAAAGAGACATTAACAATAAACCCAAGTGATCACAATGAAATTATGTAAACTGGTTGTTCCATTGAATTTTTCCTTTTTGTTAAAGTGTCGACGTTCTGGAGAATTTTTTTTTTTTCAGATGCGTCTGCTTAGCACAGAGAATGGGACCAAAGGTAGAATGAAACAATTTTAAGAAAGTGAATGATGTGTGAGCTTTTTTTTTATTTGCCTCACAAGTAATTTACTTTAAAAAAAAATTAACATCTGCTATTTTGAAGCTAATCTTAGTGTATTGAATGATCTTAACCATTTCTCAATCCCACAGTCTTTTATCTTGCTTCTCCTGCTGTGTTCCCACCACCCCTGATCCCATTAGCAAACCTTGAGACAGCCTCAGACTCACCAAAGTACTGCTTTGGTTTCAGCTGCTCTTCTGCAAGAGGAAGTGAATGTTGGGGGTTTTCTCTGTGGTACAGTTGTGATAAAGCTGTGGTGGTCTTATCTCTCTCTTAGGTAGTGGCCCTTTATGACTACACAGCGAATCGATCAGATGAACTAACCATCCATCGCGGAGACATTATCCGAGTGTTTTTCAAAGATAATGAAGACTGGTGGTATGGCAGCAGAGGAAAGGGACGGGAAGGTTATTTTCCAGCTAATCATGTGGCTAGTGAAAGTAAGTTTTATGCTCCCTTCCTGGTTTACTAATATGGTATAACTGATAGTCCAAGATTTTATCATTTTCTCCGCTTTAACTTGCTGTCTTGTTACTTTTGCATACATTTACCGATGGGTATTGCTCTTCATTCTCATGTTGCAAAAGAATAAAAGGGGAGGGGGGCACTAGTACACTCAAAAGCTATTACATTCTGAGATTGGAATATCTACTTCGTGGACTTCCCATCCCAGGGGACCTGCCCATCTAGCTACCACCCTTCTTCAGCCCCTTTTCCCCGCTACCTGATGCTCACACACTGACGTCACCTCTCCTCTTGCCGCAGAGACTCCTCAGTTGACAGACACCTAAGAACCTCTAGCTCCCAGCTCCCATTCTTTTTACCTTGTATCCCCAGGCCTAGCTGGTACCTGCTCGAAGAAAACTGCAATAGATTGTTCCATTCTCAAGTAAATTAAGCCCTCATTTGTGAAAGGTAAAAGAAAGGAGCCCGAGAAGAAATTCTAAATCTGAGTTTCTGAAAGCTGTAGATTTGCTTCCAGGCCTTGAGAGGAGAAAATAGAACTAACACAGAGAGTCTGAAAATAAAAGAGTTCAAAGACTGAAGAAAGGGGAGAAGTATAGCAGTGCTTCTTCAGAAGAACGCTTCCCATCAGCCGTTAACTTGGTGTGTGGTAGGAAAAGCACGATGCCCAGCGGTCAGGAGAACTGAATGATAATCCTACCTTGACAACTAATAGTGATATGCCTCCGTTTCCTCCCATGGAACGGGGGAGCTGAGCTCCATCATCTCTAAGCTTTCTTCCAGAAACACTAAAATCGTATAGTTCCGATTTAAAAATATAGTAGAAGCAGCCTTGAGAACACGCTACGTTTTGAATGTTTATTGTTAAGTCTTTTGTTTCTGCAAAGTAATTATTATAAGTGGTAGCTGGTTTTCAGGCTAGTCTCTGAAACCCCATTCAACCCAAACTATGGTTGAACAAAAATACGATTGATTTCTAACCTAAGTTCTGAACTTTGAAGGGAAAAGAGATGAAGAAAAGGAGAAAGAATTTCTTCCATGAATCCTGGGTGCTGGGCCCGGCCCAGATAAAATTATTTCTGTTGGGCCACCTTCCAGGTCTGCACCCGGCCCTTCCCAGGGCTCCCTCCCCAAGAGCTCTAGATCTCACTGCAGCTCCTTCCCCAGCTTATCTGCCGCTTTCAGCATACTCCTCCCCTCCAAAGCGCTAATTGTCTCGAAAATTACCCACTTCTTTCTCTCTCATAACAAAATTCTTAATTTCCTCTGTGCCATGGTTTTGTTCTCTGAGCAGTAAATGACTAATAGCTCTTAAGCTCTATCTGAGGTATAGTTTTATGTTTAAAGGAGGATGCAGACTGGAGAAAAGTTAAGGCAGTGTGGAAGGAAGAAATTTGGGGACAGGTTAATTCCCAGTCATCTCCTGTAAACTCAGCACTTCTCACTTGCAGGTCATCTCAGATATCCAGGCTGCTTCCCTCCCCTCCCAGTGAGGGCTTCTCTCAGGACCAGCAGCTGGAGTTCTGCAGCGGTAGCTTCTGTTTTTAAATCAAGAGCTGCCTGCACAGTCTTAGTCACTCTGGAGTATATCTGTCATTTTAACTAGCTATTACAATCTGTTGTTTCTTTCAGATACAAGTGGAAACTTGACAGTATAAAAAGATTGTGTATTTCCAGGCAACATGGTGTTATGTGCTAACTTTAGAATCTAGTTAGTTTGCAGAAATTACCTCTTAGGCTTGCAAATATTGAGAGGCTATAGATGTTTGATCCACAGGGGATTAAAGATTCAATAAAATTTGGTTTTCTTCCATAAGAACCAAAGTGGGACTTCTGAAGCATACTGCAGTGACCATGGTTGGTGGCCGAGTACAGAAATCAATTCCGTGTCTCAGGCGGTGGCCATCCTTCAGTTGCCGTAACTCCTTATTGTACCTCGGAATAACTGATGGTTTCTTTTGGCATCAGTCACTGCTTGTTGAAAAAGCTTTTGCAAAAGCCAGAACAAACAAAAATTTTTCAGAAAACCTGAGAATACGATCGAATTCTCAGTTCATCAGGGGTTCTTTTCCTCTCCTTTTTTTTTTTTTTTTTTTTTTTTGCGGTACACGGACCTCTCACTGTTGTGGCCTCTCCCGTTGCGGAGCACAGGCTCCGGACGCGCAGGCTCAGTGGCCATGGCTCACAGGCCCAGCCGCTCTGCGGCATGTGGGATCTTCCCGGACCGGGGCACGAACCCGTGTCCCCTGCATCGGCAGGCGGACTCTCAACCACTGCACCACCAGGGAAGCCCTTTTCCTCTCCTTTTATCCTACTTTTTACCTGAATTTAACAAAAACTCACCTTCCCAGTTTTAACATTAGAGAAAAAATGACTGTCAGCAGCATATTCCGCTCTGAAAATAGTAGGAGAAATTGTCCTTTATCTTTATCTGAAGCCAAATATGCAAAGCAAATGATCTAAGGGACTGTGTGTGTGTGTGTGTGTGTGTGTGTGTGTGTGTGTGTACATACTATACATACATACGTAATCACTATCAACTGTTGAGTTGAAAGCCATGTCCTTTAAGAGAATGACCCAATAGAAGACATTGGTACCCTGTTATCACAAAGGACATTCCCTTTGTATCTTAAGCCACTGGAAAGGAAAACTTGATCAATTTCCTTAATCACATCTAACATTTCCAGTAAGAGATAAAGAAACCCAATGATAAAGTCCGCCCACACACAAAGCCCATTAATGTAGCTTATAATTTTAGAATTTTGGTCAGGTGTATTTTATCACTTTCTCTCAATTCAGAGTTGCCCAAGTCATTTAACCAAAACAGATTTCCTTTTTAGCCCTTTAAAATTCCCACATAACTTTTTAGATTCAACACCACATGTAGATTAAGTAAATTATACAGATTATAATCTTATAAGAATCTTAGATCCAACACTGAGTGGATCCTGTGTCATGTATAGTCCCAGCCCTGTGCTTACTTGTTTCATACCATCTTCACAAATTAGCCTTTATCCACACCTCCGCCTGGCAAAATCCTCCCTATTTTTCAGTCTGACACACCTACCACTTTTTCCGTTAAGCATTTGCTATCCCCACATCAGAACTTGTCTTTGTTATTATCTCTCTTCAGAATAATGTCACAGTCAGTTTTATATTACAGTTAATTGTGAACATATCTGTCTCTGACCAGATTGTAAGCTCCTTGAGAGCAAAGACTGTCTTTGGTCATCTTCGTATCTCCTCCAGCAGTACCTAGCTGATGACCCTGCATATAGCAGGTTCTTGGTAAATGTGGATTAAGGTAAAATAAGCATCTGCATGACCACGTACATAGTAGGTGAAAATGACACTTTCTGCATTTCTGAAATCCTGCTGATCAAAAGTTGCCAATCATAAGTTGTGTTCTTTGGATAAGGAATGTGTAAGACTCCAAATCGCCTTAACAATAAGTTCTGGGTAGCTTACTGTTACACCAGGGAAGTTTGAATATCAGTGTGTTTAGTTTCCTGTCTGCCCCCCATTGCTTTTTTGCCCCGTGGAACGGTGCTCATCGATTTGATTGCATGAATTCTTTGTTCAATTCCAGCACTCTATCGAGAACAGCCTCCAGAGGTAAAGGAGCGATCCCCTCCTTTAACCCCTAAGGAAAAAGCCAAAATGGAAAAAGCTTTTTCAGCTCCACAAAAGGTAAATGTTTGCAAGACTGTGTATTCCATGTACTTTGATTTTCACTCTCTCTGGATGAAATATTACTTTATTTTTCATGTTTATATCCTTCATTGTTTACATTATTATTTCTTCTAATATTGGCATCAACATTTTGAAATATATAAGGCAAATATTATTATAGCCATTTTCCAGATAAGGAAACTGAGGAGGCTCAGAGAAATTAAAATAAACCCCAAGTGATGGGACGAGAACCCAAAGTAGAACTTGTGACTTCAAGTGTGACGCTATTTCCACTCTCCACGTTTCTGTAACTGTGATACTGACACTGTCCTCAGCCCCACCTGAGGGGTCCACATTGATGCTAACAATGACTGGGGCTCATAGACTAAAGATGTCCTATCTTCCTGGATCATTCCTCTTAACTTGCTAGGAATTTTAAATGCTTTCAGGTTAAAATAAATACGGATCTGTTCTTAGCCAGAGAAATGTCATGTTTTTTCGCCCTGTGCCATCAGCTCCCTCAAGGATATCAGGCAGAATTCTGATGTTGGTAGTGCTTTGGTAGAAAAGTTTATAAGCACTGTACCACCATATATATTACCTTATTTAACTTATTTTATTATGTGACATTAGCTCTTGCCTTAGACTGAATAACTTCAGTTCTTTTTGACTCCATGAACTAGCAGGCATATATA